>NC_092692.1:6354595-6654595 GCF_964275005.1 Diadema setosum | reverse complement strand
ACAAAATAAGACATAACAACCCCCCCCCCCAGCATTTTGTGTCAGTTAGAGGAAACGGTTAGCCAATAGACAGTCACCTCTGCCTCGCAGTGCCTCGCATCAAAGGCTACAGTAACGTATACACGGAAAACATTAGAGGTCTAGTAGTTTCTATGCCTAATCTTGATTGATGCAGTTCTCAAACACATTCCAAAATCCGAAAACACATAAATTCATCAATTACTTCCCAATTCAACTCGGGGCCCAGCAATTGGACTTTAAAATTCGACCAATTGATAGCCATTAGCCATGATTTATTATGGTACATTCTAACTAACCTTATACATGCAGTCTAGGGCAATCATGCACTTTGTTTTCTTCAAAATCATGAAGATGTGGCACTGTGCCCCTATCTTGATTAATAATAATAACACAGTGCACAGACTCTACACTAACTGTTAGGCATGCCATGTTTAATTGATAGTCATACTAATACTATTCTAGAACTGATAAGAGTTTATATAGAAAGTCTATAGACATATTAAACTATACACAGCCTAGTTATTCGCACAGCGTATTAACAGCGTCTGGTCGGGCTAATGTAGACATTGTCTAATGACATGATATTAGTAATGAGCAGAGTCTACAAATTACAATACAGAAGTACCGGTACAACACACACAGAGTTCATAATATTCAGTCCCTTCCTAACCTTCGATGAATCATCTCTTGCTCAAATTACATTAACATAATTTCAAGGTCAAGGACCTACCTAATGACTAACAGATTACCATAAGCTATATAGGCCTAATTTTACACTCACTTCTGTAGTTACGACCAACCCTAGCTAGTTGGAAAAGAAAACTTCTCGTCGTGTGCAACAAGACTCTCAGAGGCTAGCCAGAATCCTCTTCTACCAAGGTCCACAGTTTATACCAATTGTGCAATGTGAATGGTTGTACAGAATGCAGAGATCTCAGTGCCAGCTAGCTGCTGCGAGCTGCGCGAGCAACCCCATTCATCCTAACTTTCACACAGTCCAATATAAACATGTGGGACTGGATTAAAGAGGCCTCATGCACAAAACATCTCTTATATCAAAATAATCATCAAACGAGCGGCTATTCATGTACAAAAGAGAAATAATATGAGTCAGTAAATGAGCACTGTGAATAACGAATGATACAGTAATGTCATATGAATCGTAGTTGCAGAAAATCAAAGCAATTTCCCTTCCAGAAATTACTCAAAAATCATCAGCAGACAACAAATGGCTAATTTGCATATTTTTGGCTCGTACATTATTATTCAAATCGAATAAGTCAGTCTTAGCCTAAGATTGACTTTGTGAAACAGACTTAAAAAGTCGCACTTAGACTAAGATTGACTAGCGCTAAGTCTGACTTACTAAGTGCGACCTTTGTGAAACAGGCCCCTGGAGCGGTATGTTGTGAGACTCAATATCCTATGTGTTTGTACCTTGTACTGACTGTGGCATTTTATAGCACTTGTGGGGGATATAGTGTTGTCACGCATTATGTTCAGGTGTTTTATAGTGTCATGGTTACATATTATGTATAGTCTTTGAGTAGTGCGGTGCCTTATTTTCTATATTGCCCAAATATATGAATCACAAAATCTTATAACATGATTTCAGTGTTTAAGTAGACATGGCGTTATAAAGTGTTTCATGTTTTTATACCGATATATTACCAGACGTGTACAGTGCACGTGTACTGGCTGTATAACGATGAAAACAGTATCAGTGTCAGTTAGAAGGAGGTTTAATCATAATCATCTCGTGAATCTATAATGGGTTTTATTTTTGTCTCTCCAATTTCTTAACTTCTTAAGAAACATTTAGTATGAATGTAATAACTACACTTACAGCACCCACAGTAAGTTCTTTATGTCTCTTCATAAAGATCCTTTTCCCATTGAGTCTAATTCGAATCACTCACAGAAAATTAATAGTCTGCTGTTTTTATAATAATTCCAGTACAAATGTTAATCCTAAATTTCAACCCACGTACACTTCAGACTTATGTAAGATCGACAAGTAAACCTATGTCTACGGATAAGTTTGACGTCACCTGTTAACGTCTTATCAATGAAGAGTGCTTTGTCAGTGTTTAAAGAGAGTTAACTGGATAAGCATGACGACAACATGACAGAAACACGCACATGCAGAAACACGCACATGCACAAAGTTACGCATCAAACACCCGAGGCGTCGATGATGATTGTCACAAGCATTAAGATAAGCTATCTGTTTCCCTCAGTCTTCTTAAACTCGAGAAAAAGACTCTTTTTACTCCACTGACATGAGGATTTCGTTCCTGCTGTCATCTCGTCAGATGTCCATTACCATATACTTCGAATTTCAAACAGGCTTGATTGAAGACGTACAGATCAAGTTTACGACACACTTTTAATAGCATATTTAATTACAGATTCTATGAAACTACTTTTCGTTCAAAGCGACTTGAAGAAAGTGCCGTAGAGGTTTAAAACTTCACCAACGATGATATTTGTAATGAAAATGTACAGTTGTTTGATTACCGACTTAAATGATGATCATGATACCTTTAGTGTGGGGGCGCTGTGGGGGCGCTGCGGCATAGTGGATAAGACTCCCGACTCCCGATCGGAGGACCCGGGTTCGATTCCCGCCCAGTGCGTACGTCCTTGGGCAAGTTGTTTTACCCACAATGTCCCTCTCGACCCAGGTGTACAAATGGGGACCTGGCAACGCTGGGGTAATAATAATGGCAGGGCCCTCTGGTAGAGCAGTGGCAACACTGAAGAGGCTACCCTGGATAAATAAAACATTATTATTATTATTATTATTATTATCCATAGGCAAACCGAATGTATGTGAGGGGATTACATATAATTTCAAATTATTTTAATCACGACTTTAACAAAATAGTGAATTAGCAAAGTATCTATTGCAAATTTGTTTAAGTCTAATCAGCATGAAGTTTGCACTGTCCATTTCTTTTGACTTTTTTTTTCTTCAAAATTGACTTTTCAAATGCAATTTGGACGTGGGGAATCCGTGTAAGAAATCATTCATAGCATGACTTAAATCATGTATTCAATGAACGCATATTTAATCCTGAACAGTAGCCAATATAGTACACCCATTTGGATACGTAAGCAACTTTTTGAGTAGATCTTACTTGGAGTCCACTTTGCATGTAGTAGTTGATGATGTCTCAGGTTATAGCAAACCTCGGGCAAGTTTTCTGGTTACTAGGAGCAACCTTATGTTGTGGAAAGTTCGAAAATGGTAGTAAAACGGTTTGTCGGATAAATAGGGCGTGCACTAACCGGTGTGCGGTCGGTGCACGCCCTATTTTATTATCGACGCAAACTAAACCTTGATATATGAGCTGAACCTCGACCATGACAGAAACCTGTTAAGATGACAGTCGTGTTTCTTCATGAAATGGATGGCATCGAATCCTGCCAACGACATGACGAGTACGCTTTATAATATTCTATCAGAATTATTCTCCCCTTGTACTCTGTCAAAGGGTTTGAAGAGGAAACCAAATTCGTCAAGGTGCTACCCCCTTTTTTTGTGTATAGGAATCGCGCGGAAATAGACAGGATTTCGCTGCAAGTGGGTTAACTCAAGTGATTTTAGATTTGTGCATCGAATTTTGCCGAGTATTCTAAAATGAAAGCCGACATCTGACAAATTAGAATGGATGTCCCACTTTATAGCAAGATGCCAAATTTTCGAGATTTTCCATGCAGGAAGAGAGAGAGAGGGGGGGGGGGGGGAGAGAGAGAGAGAGAGAGAGAGGGAGAGAGAGAGAAGACAATATCATTTTGTCTTCTTACTGTGTAAGAGAACCGAAACTCCATTTCAACTACAGATTTTGACATTTTGTTCAAAGTTATGTATTCAATGTTCTTTGATTTTTGCATGAACAATATTACAAAGAATATTAACAAAAATGAATATGATGGAAGTTGATGAAATTTTGACAAAAGATGGACAATCCGTTCAAAAGTTATGGATTTTCACAAGTTTTGGTGCTAAGTGAAGAATTATGAAAGAAAATATGAAAAAAGAAACAATTATCACCTTTTTTGCATAATTAAAGAGCGCTTCACTTAATTACCTCTTTCAGAAAACAGGGGATTGATCTTACCCTTAACATAAACATTCTGTCAGTATAACCAGTCGAGGGAAAAGTACTTTTCAAAAGAAATTAAGGAATTTTGTCGAATCTTCTTTATATTTTCCTTTCATCGTTCGTCATATGTGACGTCACAAACTGTTGTAGTCGTGTCATCCAGCGATAGCTGCACCAAACGGTTAAAAAATCATAAGTTTTTAACAAATTGTCAAATTTTCATTTAACATACGCCGATGTGCTCTAGAGTTATACAAATATGAGATTGCTGCATTCACTCACACATGAATACTAGTATTTAGGTTTCATTCCCCTTTAAATGGCATAAGATACCACACTTTGTAAGAAGATGAAAATGGAGCGGGGATAGGCCCTTCTTAACATTAAAAAAAATATATACGGGTAGGAGTATCGGTGCCCTTGTTTGATTTTCAATCATTTTTTAACATGCGGTGACGCGTCAGCAAGAATGTGTATTCCTCTAATCAGGTCCGAGTTCATGTTAAAACAGTAAGAAGGGGACCAGTAACCCCCATTGTGCATGTGTACACCATGGATAGCTCGGCCAGTGCATGGCTGCCTCGCGGTTGATGGATTATCGAACTGAAGGGAGTATCATTTACAGAACTTGCGTATCACTTTCGCGACGCCACGCTTCATTCCAAATGAATGGCTGAATCTACGGTAGATGTGGAACGAGGATAACAGTACGACACGTGTACTCACGATGAAAATGAAAAGAAACCTTGATTATAATAGACGGAACGGATTGAAAACGAATGTACATCTCCCCAGTTGGTTCTTCGGCCTGTTGTGAGGGGAGAATACATGGAGACGATGACAGATAAGGACGCAAACGAAACGAGGCAATTTAGCTGAATCATAGGTAAGATTGCTCCGAGTATTATCGCCAAAGCTAGTGGGGATACATCGATCATCCGGACGTAGACAGTGTTCAAATTCACAACTGAATTTATGTTTTGTTTGTTGTTGTTTTTGCTCAAGTCCGCAGCTATTCATTTGATCATGTAGGCGCGAAGTATTCCACCACGATGATGGAGGTCTTCGATTAGAGTCTTTTTTTTTATTGCGTCATTTTCACTCTGTTTCTACAACTGAAGTAACGCTTGCCTTAGCATAACCGATGCTATGAAAATAAGTCATTGTTGCTTATTCTGCATGGACAGTATCACTTATGCAGTAAGTTACAAACCAGAAAGGCATAATCATCATGCTTGCAAAGTTCGTTCATGTTCTCAAACAGCAATTTATACCGAGTTAAGGAAGTAATGTGCTGTGGAGGGAGTGGGGGTACGTGGCGACAGTTAACTGGTATATCACGATTCTCTTGGGCCAGATAGAGAGCCTGGCGTTTGGACCAGCTGTCGCTCTGAATCTGCTCAAACCCCCATAGTGAAACTGTCCATTAAAAGCACCCTTCTCTCGAACTCCGTCGAGATAGCCTCTCCTTAGAAACTCCCTTTCTCCGAACTCCCACTGGAACTCTCTATCAAAGCCACGTCTCTCCAACAATTAATCCAAACTGTCTACACGTAACAAATCTATTGATCTTCTGCTCCGCGACATTATTTTAGCACCCCCCCCCCCTTCAGCCTTCAGAATGTCTTCATGCCCAGGAACTTTGAATCGCTTCCACCTGAAACGCAGGTACTGCATTATGCAGGAGTATCGACTGTCGGGAATGCTGGCTAGCAGACAGTTCCCGCGAGAGCCAAACACCGCCGACGTAAGAAATTCGGCGAAAACCAATAGCTCTGCCGGTTGGATCAATGACAGCCTCCTACTATTACAGTGGGATTACTGTCCCCCCCCCCCCCCCCTTCAGAGCGAATCTGGCACCACAAGCTGTCTATGGTGTATCTAGAATGAAGTACAACCGGTACCTAGAACAACTCTGCATGATCATCACCTCCGTCATTATCATAGCAGAAGACGCCGGTTGTCTGATCGGGTCCTCAGATATCGTTTTCGAGAAAAAACAAACAAACAAACAAACAAACAAAAAACAAACAAACAAACAAACACACAAACACGGAGCACTCGGTAAAGAAGCTTTTCTTGAAAAGGCTATTGGATCTATTCTGCATTATTGCTTAATAATCATAACAGCAACAAGAACGAGAAAAAGGGACAATTACACGTACACACACACAGACACGCTCACACTAAGGGCGTAAATCCCGGGGGGGATGGGGGGGATATATCCCCCCCTGAAATGGAGGAGGGGGGGATGGCCTGTACAATCATCCCCCCTGAATTTTGAAGGAAAAAAATGGAGGAAGCAGAAATGTGATTGTATCAATTTTGGCATATTGCATGACGTTTGTACGCCGGCCTTCAGACAGGTAACAGAGCTGAACAGTATTCTATCTTGTAGGAAATCGAATGCATAATTTTCTCAAGCGCTCGCTCGCTTCGCTCGCTCGCGGACATGGACATACACTGTAAGGTATGGCTCAGACGTTGACAACGTCAAATAGTGTAGGCCTACATGTAAACATGCTAAGACGAGAGTAACTTGGGACCATCTGCAAAATATGTACGAAAACAAACAAACAAACAATAACAAAACTATATTGCCATAATTGAACCCCCTCCATTTCCTGAATCATTCATGAGGAACGACAGTGACTGATAATTCAGTCAAGATACATCTATGGGTATACCCAGGGAAGATCAGGGGCGTCGAAAATATCTCGGGGGGGGGGGGGGCAAAGGGCATTTGCCCCGCCCCTACGAAAGTGTTTAGGCAGGCAAATCATTTATCCCCCAAGCAATTTCCGAGATGAGGACAAATTTCGAACTTTCTTAATGGAATTATTGTCCAAATACCGCCAGAACTATGCACCAAATCGTTGAATTGCAATCATAAACATGCAAAAGCTCCGCTATACTGGATCCCTTTCGATAAGTACACTGTTGAGATTGACGTATATTTCCCTAATTTGTCAAAGAGTGTGCAGCATATCTTTCACTTAACAAAAGGTCCCTCATATGCAGAGGCGTCGATGGGGGGGGGGTGGTTCCCCCATAAAAGTGGGACAAACCAAATCGCAAAAATATAGCTAAAAACGGCAGTTTTTGGGGTGTAAAATGTCAAAATTTTAAAGCTCGCTCGCTCCGCTCGCTCACATTTAAGCGCTAAGCCATTCCCCTGATGTTGCTACCAGTGATTGACAGCAGTTGCGCCCGGTGCGCCCCCCCCCCCCAATCTCCAAAGCAAAAAATATAGCTACAAATGGCAGTTTGGGGGACTGTAAGATGTCAAAATTTTTCAAGCTCGCTCGCTTCGCACACTCGCATTTAATCATTATGCCATTCTCATGATGTTGCTGCCATAAATTGCCAGCAGTTTTCGCCCGGTGCTCCCCCTTAATTTCCAAAGCTAAAAATAAAGCTACAAACGGCAGTTTTGGGACTGTAAAATGTCAAAATTTTAAGGCTCGCTTGCTCCGCTCGCTCGCATCTAATCGCTATGGCATTCTCCTGATGTTGCTGCCAGTACGAATTGACAGCAGTTGTGCCCGGTGCGTCCCCTTTAATTTCCAAAGCGAAAAATATAGCCTACAAATGGCAGTTTTGGGGACTGTAAGATGTCAAAATTTTCAAGCTCGCTCGCTTCGCACACTCGCATTTAATCATTATGCCATTCTCATGATGTTGCTGCCAGTAATTGCCAGCAGTTTTCGCCCGGTGCTGCCCCCTTAATCGCCACAGCGAAAAACATAGCTACAAACGGCAGTTTTGGGACTGTAAGATGTCAAAATTTTGAAGCTCGCTTCACTCACTCGCATTTAATCATTATGCCATTCTCCTGATGTTGCTGCCAGTTATTGCCAGCAGTTTTCGCCCGGTGCTCCCCCCCCCCTTAATTTCCAAAGCGAAAAATATAGCTACAAACGGCAGTTTTGGGACTGTAATAAGTCAAAATTTTGAAGCTTGCTCGCTTCGCTCGCTCGCATTTAATCATTATGCCATTCTCCTGATGTTGCTGCCAGTTATTGCCAGCAGTTTTCGCCCGGTGCTCCCCCCTTAATTTCCAAAGCGAAAAATAATATAGCTACAAACGGCAGTTTTGGGACTGTAATAAGTCAAAATTTGGAAGCTCGCTCGCTTCGCTCGCTCGCATCTAATCATTATGCCATTCTCCTGATGTTGCTGCCAGTAATTGCCAGCAGTTTTCGCCCGGTGCTCCCCCTTAATTTCCAAAGCGACAAAATACAGCCACAAACGACAGTTTGGGGGACTGTAAAATGTCAAAATTTTCAAGCTCACTCGCTTCGCTCGCTCGCATTTAATCGTTATGCCATTCTCCTGATGTTGCTGCCAGTACGAACTGCCAGCAGTTGAGCCCTGTTCGCCCCCTTAATTTCCAAAGCGAAAAAATACAGCCCAAAACGGCAGTTTTTTTTTACTGTAAAATGCCAAAATTTTCAAGCTCGCTCGCTTCGCTCGCTCGCATTTTATAGTTATGCCATTCTCTTGATGCTGCTGTCAGTAATTGCCAGCAGTTTCACCCGGTGCCCCCCTTAATTTCCAAAGCTAAAAATAAAGCTACAAACGGCAGTTTTGGGACTGTAATAAGTCAAAAATTTTGAAGCTCGCTCGCTCCGCTCACTCGCTCAATCATTATGCCATTCTCCTGATGTTGCTGCCAGTAATTGCCAGCAGTTTTCGCCCTTTTGCTCCCCCCTTGATCTCCACAGCGAAAAACATAGCTACAAACGGCAGTTTTGGGACTGTAAGATGTCAAAATTTTGAAGCTCGCTTCACTCACTCGCATTTAATCATTATGCCATTCTCCTGATGTTGCTGCCAGTTATTGCCAGCAGTTTTCGCCCGGTGCTCCCCCCTTAATTTCCAAAGCGAAAAAAAAAGCTACAAACGGCAATTTTGGGACTGTAATAAGTCAAAATTTGGAAGCTCGCTCGCTTCGCTCGCTCGCATTTAATCATTATGCCATTCTCCTGATGTTGCTGCCAGTAATTGCCAGCAGTTTTCGCCCGGTGCTCCCCCTTAATTTCCAAAGCGACAAAATACAGCCATAAACGACAGTTTGGGGGACTGTAAAATGTCAAAATTTTCAAGCTCACTCGCTTCGCTCGCTCGCATTTAATCGTTATGCCATTCTCCTGATGTTGCTGCCAGTACGAACTGCCAGCAGTTGAGCCCTGTGCGCCCCCTTAATTTCCAAAGCGAAAAAATACAGCCCAAAACGGCAGTTTTTTACTGTAAAATGCCAAAATTTTCAAGCTCGCTCGCTTCGCTCGCTCGCATTTTATTGTTATGCCATTCTCTTGATGTTGCTGTCAGTAATTGCCAGCAGTTTCACCCGGTGCCCCCCCCCCTTAATTTCCAAAGCTGAAAATAAAGCTACAAACGGCAGTTTTGGGACTGTAATAAGTCAAAAATTTTGAAGCTCGCTCGCTCCGCTCACTCGCTCAATCATTATGCCATTCTCCTGATGTTGCTGCCAGTAATTGCCAGCAGTTTTCGCCCGGTGTGCCTCCCCTTAATTTCCAAAGCGAAAAAATGCAGCTACAAACGACATTGTCTGGGATTGCAAAATGTCAAAATTTTAAGGCTCGCTTGCTCCGCTTGCTCGCATTTAATCGCTATGGCATTCTCCTGATGTTGCTGCCAGTGATTGACAGCAGTTGTGCCCGGTGCGTTCCCTTTAATTTCCAAAGCGAAAAATATAACTACAAATGGCAGTTTTGGGGACTGTAAGATGTCAAAATTTTCAAGCTCGCTCGCTTCGCACACTCGCATTTAATCATTATGCCATTCTCATGATGTTGCTGCCAGTAATTGCCACCAGTTTTCGCCCGGTGCTCCCCTTTAATTTCCAAAGCTAAAAATAAAGCTACAAACGGCAGTTTTGGGACTGTAAAATGTCAAAATTTTCAAGCTCACTCGCTTCGCTCGCTCGCATTTAATCGTTATGCCATTCTCCTGATGTTGCTGCCAGTACGAACTGCCAGCAGTTGCGCCCTGTGCGCCCCCCTTAATATTCCAAAGCGAAAAACATACAGCCCAAAACGGCAGTTTTTTTTTTTTTTTACTGTAAAATGTCAAAATTTTCAAGCTCGCTCGCTTCGCTCGCTCGCATTTAATTGTTATGCCATTCTCTTGATGTTGCTGTCAGTAGTAATTGCCAGCAGTTTCACCTGGTGCCCCCCCCCCCTTAATTTCCAAAGCGGACAAAATACAGTCACAAACGACAGTTTTGGGACTGTTAAATGTCACAATTTTCAAGCTCGCTTGTAACAGTTTGTCAGAAATATATCACTCTCCTCCCACTTTATATTTCATGCAAAAGAGTGAGACATCCCATCCCTGTAAAGTGTGTGTGTGTGTGTGTGGGGGGGGGGGGGGGGGTTACCAAGCTTCTCTCACCCCCCGTCCCCCTCAAGGCTGCGCCGGTTCGGTTATGGGCTTGTAATCGTGGTGATGGTGACTATCGCCGATCATCCCCCCCACTCCTCAGTATGGATTTACGCCGTTGGCTCACACGCACGCATAAACGCACATACAAACACTTTATTGGAAAGGCATATCCACAGCAAGGAAGATGCTTTGAGATTGTGATTCTTTTAACATGCCTTTATTAGTTGTTATACAGAATGTAACCCGACATCCACGGGTGAATTCCTCGATACCTTCGCCACCTGTGACAGCAAGGTAATGAACGTGCACTAGATTTCCAGCTGTTTGAAATGTATTGAACACGAACAGGTGCATTAAATACCTCAGTACCAAGTCATCAGGGGAAGGCATTCTATTCGTTCTTAACCCTATTGTCATGAAGATTATGAACTACCAACAATAGAATACCGAAGTGATGACATCACAATGAATCTTTTGTTATAGCTTGAATGGAACCAGGTGCGAGCGTGGTTGACAACAATAGTGGTCAGGTGCTCTGGCAGATACTCGGAACAGGTAAGATTGGTTAGAATCATTTGCCATGGCGATGGATATACTTATCAAAGACCGTTTGTAGCTATATACTTTGGTACTCTATTCTGACTGCTACATCAACTCTTAACTATGCTTCGGCAGTATTCCAGAAATCGGCAGTGTCTTTGCATTAGGAGAGTAAACTATTGTACTCATAATTGATGATAGTAATAATAGTCTGCAAAGCGCATTGAGATACTTGTACTTAACGAGTGTGAAATGCGCTATATATATATATTATAAAACCAGCTATTATTATCATTATTATTACTCAAGTTTGCATATATTTTATTCTAAGGACACTTTACCATTCTGCCCCATCTATAGATATAATATTGTACATGTACTTAATGCATTCCATATTTGGAATACACTTTACATGCTTTAATGGATGTTGCTATGTCGGGCAAGGATCAGAAGCTTTCTGGTTGTCGGGAAAATCTGTGATACAGGTATACATGACAGAATGATTGAAATTTAATGCTTATTCAACTGTTTTCATGCCTCCGCCACGAAGTGTCGCCGGAGGCATTATTTAAACTTAAAAAAAAAAAAAAAAAACTAGTTACTTCATATCATCAGTAGATTTCGTTTCTCACGACACATAGATAAATACACCTATGGTTGGGTAATCATTTTCCCCCCAATTTCATGCACAATGAGAGCACAGACAAAATATGTTTGTTTCAACATGAAGCAGTATCAATCATAAAGACCCTCTACTATCGTCTGCTTCAAATTGTGTCATATTATGCTCACGTAACTACACACTGATGTTCATTTGGATAGCGAATTTCTCAAATATACAATAATTTCGCAGGTCATCGTGTCACCGTCAACTCACCTGTGAACACATGCCGCCATGCTACAGCAAACATTTTCCATAGCAGAATGTTTTGTTTAGGCGCTATAGTTTAAAAGGACTGTGCAGTAATGGCTGAGGTGAGGATTCGGGTTTATAACGTTTTTTGGTGGGAAAATGAGAAACCTCTTTTGAAATATGAAAGAGTATGCAATTTCAAGAAGGATTCAACGTTTATTTAATGAAAATCGGCCTTGAAATGGCTGAGATATCAAAAAAGCGATCCTAATAAAATTGACAGGCCACGACTTTTTAGATATCTCAGTCATTTTCAAACCAATTTTCATCAAATAAAAAACTTTTGATTCCCCTTAGAATTGTATGGTCTTCAACATTTCATAGAGTGGTTTCTAAATATCTCCCAAAACGTTACAAGCTGAATCCTCACCTCAACCAGTAGCTCTACTGTACAGTCCCTTTAATATTGGAAGTACAGAATATGGTCGAATCTATATAGGCCTATGATCGATCATTTTCTCTCTTTTTAAGCATTCAATTTCACGGCTTCATGTTTGAATTATTTTCAGAGACAGCAGTAGATTTTTCTTAGCGTGAGAACAATATGGATCAATGCAGTTTTAGTTCCTTTGATTAGCAACACAGTATTGAATGTTACTTTTGTCTTCGCGTCATAAGTTTAGCGAAATTTATATCTGGAGTCAAATTTATATCTGCGACGTTAATATTTATGTCGTGTCTCTTCCCGGCTTGAACGATGGGAAGAGCTATCCCAAGCATGTGCAGAACGACACTTAAAAAAAAAAAAAGCCTCCGTCACGAATTGCCGTCGGAGGCATTATATTCTTGGGTTGTCCATCCTTCCGTAATCAATTTTGTAGACAGTGTATAACTTCAAAACCGCTAGAGGTATCCTTATGAAACTTGGCATATTTTACGAGTGGACTTTTTCGTGCAGTATGCTCAAGGAATAAGGTCAAAGGTAGGCGTCAAATTCTTAAACTTTCAACATTTCCTCCATATCCATTCAATGCCTGAATGTATTTTCTTGAAGCTTGATATATACATGTTCCCCTCCCCCCCCCCCAAAAAAAAAAATCTCTAGGGAAAGTTTTGGGCATGGGGTCAAAGGTAAAAAGCAAAGGTCAAGTGAGAACGCTAAAATTTCACTCTTTTCTCTATATCTCGGAAATGGCTCAAGATATATTCATGAAACCTGCACATGTAATGCCTGACAATGATTCTCTTTAAAATTTTACGGTCATGACGTCATTGGTCAAGAATCAAAAGTCATGTCAAAATGCTTAAACTCACTATTCAATGATGAAATGACATTTAAATTGAAATCGAATTTCTCCTTACCTTGGAGATTAGTCAATGTATTAATCAAACTAGGTATATACATCCATTACTGCACATTGATTATGTAGGGAAAGATTTGGACCATGTGGTCAAAGGTCGAGTGATTTTTTTTTTCAGATTTTGAAAATACCTCAAAATATTGTCATCAAAATGGATGTTACCAGTTAGTGACTATTTGAAGAATTGTGGGCCATGAGTTCAAAGGGCAAAGTTCGAAAGTCCATTGAATTGTACTCATATTATACACATATACCTGAATACTTGCTCTCTTAAACAACTTAGCCATTCATCCAATTATCTGTCCTATTATGTGAAAGTGTCAACTGATATTGTCAAGACATATTGTAGACTTATTGGGAGAACCATGTGATAATTCTATGGTAGACTTATTGGGAGAACCATGTGATAATTCTATGGTGGCGGCATACCAGTCGCCATAGCGACATTTCTAGTTTTGCCCAATACCCGCGTCCCAGGATTTGCGCATTACGTCGCAGATCTGAAGCTAACAGCAGTTTAGCGCGGCCCTTATCATCCTTACGGCTCATTATTGGTCTTGTTTATACTTCATGAAATTTATGGAACAAAACACAATTTGCACACATGCCTTAAATGTGTTACTTCAACCCCTCCCATCCCCTTCCCCGCCACACACACACATACACACACACACACATCATAATGACAGGCAATCAAGTTTATGTTGGGAATTTAAAAGTAATGATATTTATTACTCATTAAGACTCATTACACAGCATGCAGCTTGAAAATCTATACTCGTATCAAGCCTAATTACCTCATCTAGTAGTAGGATGCGCAGATAGCGAGGATCACACATCATCTGTGCATATGTATACAACAAGCCTACACACACACACACACACACACACACATACACATATGCATATATATATATCTTTTTTCAATGTATGTGTTTTTGTGTGTGTATGTGTGTGCGTGATATTCACTGGCACATAGAGTTAAGAAACGGTCAGTGATACACAGTGATATAATTATATATACATTACGTATCTATTTCTTTTCATGTTTACTAGGCCTTGACTGTTATACAGAAAGCTTGGGCACAGAGAGTCCACATAGTAATGCCTCCATTCCGAATTAATTGCGAAGTGCAGGACAAAACACCCTGCTGGTACACACACACACACACACACACACACACACACACACACACAGCCCCTGGAACGCAGAGCCCTTTGATCTGCGCGGGAAAAACAGATATAAAAGGAAAGCCGACAGGTAGAACGTGGAGAGCCACTCAAAGCACTACACCCAATGCATCCAACAGAATGCAATTAAACCAGCATCATGAACTAGTCCAATGAAGCCATATACCGCTCTTTGCAGATGACACTAATGGCCTCTCGAAATTACGGCACAATCTTTTTCTAAACATTGACAAGTTCTCCACGTCTCATTTCACCTTCATTACTGTAAAAAACAGCGCCTCTTCAGACCTGATGAAGGAGCACATTGATATACCTTTCTCATTCATTGATAGATAATACACACGACGTGTGATCTAATACGGATTCAGAATGCTGCAATCCCGATTCGACCTTGGGTGATTTTAGGTGTACTAATTTGCTCACGGTTGAAACATTAATACAGACATGTTTCCTCCATCTACTACGCAATGGAGAATGATTTCACCAGCATGTTACGGCAGGGCTGCCAACTCTCACTCATTGAGAGTGAGACTCACTCATTTTGGTCCTTTCTCACTCTAAAACTTTATTTCATTTGCATGCACTTCTATTGACCTCACTCATTTTGACTCCTAAATTATAGCATTGGCCTATGGGAGTCTCACTCTCAACTAGTTTCCAATGTTGGCAGCCCTGGTTACGGTGTGTCCTGTTATTTGAAGAAAAAAAAGTTATGCGTTAAACTACGGTACTCTGAGGATGTGATTTTCACAATGAAAATCTCGATTTGGCGCTAGTGACCCTTTACCCAATTTGCATTTAAACTTTTTATTATCACAGTCAGTTATAATACAGTTAAGGATGATTTCAATCTCGTGAAACCGAGCACTCCAATAGTTCATTTCACTTGAAGCAGCTGTAATCTTGTTTTACATACTGTAGCTAAAAATCTGAGTCCATCTTGTCGAAAATTTATGTCAATAATTCAACTCTATCAGGGATTCTCCTCTCCGACTAGCATGATTTGCACCAAGTTTCATTAATAGATTGAAGAGGTCATCACAATAGCATGTGCCAACTTCTGGCCATACAAAATCCTTTCAAGCACCGATGTGTTCATTTCACTATCTTGACATTTACCCTACAGTCGTTAATCAATAAATCTGGCAATTATTATAAATACAACTGTACACCTAACTACACGCAGCCGCTGTCGCGAACCTACAGCGGCTGCGTGTAGCTACTGTACACCTAAATCATATACAGGGGCGGATCCATGAATTCTGTGGGGGGTGGGGGGGGGGATGCAACTAATATTTCTGGTGCCACTTCCGGGTTTCATTTCATTTTTTCTTTATATTTCTTTTCTTTTTAACCAAAAATAAGGGGAGGGGGGCGGGCGTGCGCCGGTTGTGGCCCCCTCTGGATCTGCCATTGGTTTATATGAAAAACAACATTATTCAATGTCAAGATGGCAACGTAATGACCTGCCAGTTTATGCTGCATCAACCATTGAGTATTGATGATAATCAAATGATTCCTTGTAAGTGGAGACTGTAGCGTTCCTTTTTGTTTTCATTTCATTTACTGTGGAATTTCCTTTTGGTGAATCTGTATGGGGTTGTAGGGATATAGGTGAAAGGTCAAAGGTCAACGGCGCAAGGTATACTGAACTCTGGCAAGGTATGCCATTTCCAGTCGGTAATCTCAGGCGGGGAATGGCAGGATGAAACTAGAAATATCACTGAAGGTGATTAATACCCCCGCCCCGTGACGACAGTCTTACCCAAGGAAATTACAGCACTTGGTGAAAACATGCATTGAAGACAGTATATGACATGGCATAACACACACTGAGATAACTTATTGCAAAAACAGAATACATGCAATAACAGAGGTTAATGTGTATTGGTAGCCTGTTACGCAAGATTTTTCCAAGATTTACTGCAATAATTTGATGTCACGATGGAAGTAGTTCAATCTGCAAGGGTTTTTCCAGATTTATTGCTATTAAAATGTTGTCACCATTGCAACACAGTTTCTGACACGTCGAAAAATATGCGTTGCACTTCTTCGCTCCAAGATCGATGTGTGTGCCACATTTCATGAGCTTCAGTTGAATACAGAGGAAGTAGTTCAATCCGCAAGATCTTTCCTTGATCTTCTGCCATTTAAATGCCGTTGCCATGGCAACGCAGCTTCCGACACGTCCGAAAAATATGTCTTGCACATCTTCCCACCAAGACTATTGTGTGTGCCACATTTCATAAGCTTTTGTCAAAAACTGAGGAAGTAGTTCAATCCACAAGATCTTTCCTTGATCTTCCGCCATTAATATGCCGTTACCATGGCAACGCAGCTTCCGACACGTCCGAAAAATATGTCTTGCACATCTTCCCACCAAGACCAATGTGTGTGCCACATTTCATGAGCTTCAGTCGAATACAGAGGAAGTAGTTCAATCCACAAGATCTTTCCTTGATCTTCTGCCATTTATATGTCGTTACCATGGCAACGCAGCTTCCGACACGTCCGAAAAATATGTCTTCCACATCTTCCCACCAAGACCAATGTGTGTGCCACATTTCATGAGCTTCAGTCGAATACAGAGGAAGTAGTTCAATCCACAAGATCTTTCCTTGATCTTCTGCCATTTATATGCCGTTACCATGGCAACGCAGCTTCCGACACGTCCGAAAAATATGTCTTCCACATCTTCCCGAAAAGATCAAGGTGTGTGCCACATTTCATAAGCTTTGGTCAAAAAACTGAGGAAGTAGTTAAATCCGCAAGATCTTTCCTTGATCTCTGCCATTAATATGCCGTTACCATGGCAACGTACTTTCGGGTACTGTTGAAAAATGCGTCTTGCACATCTACAACCAAAGGCACACATCTGTACCAAGTTTCATGGAAATTGGGCAAAAACTGAGGAAGTAGTTTGCAACACAAAATTTTCCATCATTTTGGCTCATAATATGTGAGCTCTTACCATGGCAACATACTTTTTGTCACTGTCAAGAAATGTGTCATGCTGACCTATATCCTAAGACAAACATTCAATATGAATTCCATGAGAATTGGAAGAACACTGATGAAGCAGTTTTGCCATGAAGCATTTTGCCCTATATTTTACCAATAACGTGCCGTTACCATGGCAACGCACTTTTTGCCACTGCGGAAATATGTGTCTTGCACATTAACATATTCAGATGAACATCTGTACCTAATTTCATAAAAATTGATCAAAAACTGTGGGAGGAGTTCGCGACGCAAGATTTGTACCCATTTTTGCCCATAATATGCCGTTACCATGGCAACGTACTTTTGGGTACTGTCAAAAAATACGTCTTGCACATCTAAAACCCAAGGCACACATCTGTGCCAAGTTTTATGGAAATCGGTTGAAAACTGAGGAAGTAGTTCGCGACGCAAGATGTGCAACGGACCGACCGCCCGCCCGACCGCCCGCCCGACCGACACGCCCGACCGACTGCCCGACCGTCCGCTGATTCCTATATACCCCCTTCAAACTTCGTTTGGCGGGGGTATAAAGACATTAGGAGGTATTGAGGGGGGACAGAGGTCAAACCTCATGGACAAAGGTGAGCATGAATGGATTTTTATTTCTATAGATAAAGGATCATACTGCGGTGAAATTGCTGTAGATTCTTCATGCGCTGACCAATGGCATCAATATGTAAACTGCCCAATGAAAGTTTGAAACCACACAAAAGCAGAGAGGATCTTGAAACCAATGTAATGTAAACTAACGGATGTGGGGAGTATGGTTTCATCAAGTCATCTACCTTGGAAACCCTATAGTTCTTGAATGAATAGAACAAAAACAGGATGAAGCCAATTACCGATTGCTATAGTTTACCGATTGCTATATTTTCATCGCACGCGATGAAAATCAATCTTCGTGACAATCCACGTTTTCATTGTTTCGTTTAGTATCTTCCCCTTAATATGGCATGCTTGATTTTTAGATAGACAAAGTGATGTTATACTGTTCCCTTCGAAGTAGACACAAGCACAAACTGTCATTTCAGGCATATCATGGGCACAGGTCAACTAAGTTTTGAACAGAACATTGCAGGTATTGACATCACACAAAAAGGGAGTTTAATATGGATTGTAAGCACACGAGTACGATGGATTGGTTTATAAGGGTTGCCGACTATACATTGTTAAAATATGGAAATTTTATGTAGGCATAAAACTGCGGGCAAATCACATTTTCCTCCGTAAAGAAATATGTTTGAATAACAAATATACAATTCAAACATCGGGTTGTAATCAAGTATTCCATCATCATGATATGTAGACATCTCGTAACTCTTCAAAAACACCATAAGATGGGATTTTCCCTTAACAGTACCCGTTACACTCAACTTTAAAAAAAAAATCGAGTTGCCTTAATTCTGAACCTTAATCATATTCCAGCCTCCCATACAGCTCTTCAACAACATGCCTGAAAAAAAAAAAAAACCTTAGAGAGAACAAACAGTCTCACTGTAATTATTTTCAGGTCTCAATCAGAACACCTCTCAATTTCTATCGTGGAGGAAAATACACAGATTTAAGAGTCAATTTCTCCATCCATTTTCCATCAAGAACTTCCGTTATGGAAGAGTAAAACCATCATGAATACTCCTTCGACACATATATTCTGCAATCAAATCATAAGTATGTATGTACATACAAGAAGTTAAGGCTGTCTGTAGTGCCCACTTGTGGAAGATTGAATAGACAGGTTGCCATTGCAGAGAGGTTGGCAGCCATATTGATTTTGCTGCATGTTGTAGACACGCATTTATGTATAAATGAATGTTAACATTCAACATTTACCAGTTAATAATCACAGTTATCAAATTTTAATGCAAACATAAATGGAAGATTATGAAATATTAATGATGAAATTTCCGCTGTTTCTGTTACTGATGTGTTGTTGCTCTTTTTGATTTTTCCTGCTGGCCCTGAGGAGGCATCCATGGATGCTTACACAATTCTATACTAACCATGGTCTACCACATTGTGGCCACTGGCAATTAACATTCGACAGGTGGAAGGTTTGACTGCACATCCATACATATATGATGCACATATACTTATTTTGTTTGCTTTTTTGTTTATCTATTTATCTAATTATATTCATATATTCTGCATAGAAGTGGAATGAACATTCAAAAGGAATATTCAAGTGTTTGTGCATTAAGAAAGATTATGGTGTAGAACGAAATGAGAAATGAATGATACACTCAAACAGTAATTACTTACATAATGTGTGTGTTTGTGCATGTGGTCAATAAATCAAATTCTGTAATATTTCATCAACAAATCACCTTTATTTATGGGATGCGTGGGTATGCCATGCTGAGCTTCACTGAACACACCCAATGTGTCACTCCAGACAGAACTTTGTGGTGTCTTGTCTGTCGTCCAGACGAATTTCACCAAAAAAAGAAAAAAAAGAAAAAAAATAATGACTAGCTTTTATCTGTACACCATGCCTGTTTTCTGGTGTTTTCTTGTGCAAGTAATAGAGGAGATCAATGGAAACCAACATAATTACTGTAAACGTCCATAATATTATTTTCGCCTGATTAATTTTTTTTTTTTGTGCCAAGCGGCTGAAAAAGCAGGTTTGTGAATTTGCGCTTCACGATTGCCAACCCAATTAAAATGTGCAGAGAAAATTGTGAAGATATATTAGCGTGTTTTAGAATTCGCGCTAGCCAGAAATAGCACGAAATGTACGAAAATTAATGCACAGCCAAATTTTGTGCGATTACAGTACATAAAACTGAGCTGAGCAATCAAACACTTGCATACTCCCATGATATCCTCAATGCAAAGGTTGTTTATGAGACCGGACCAATATAGAAAACTAGTCTGGTGACTTGTCTCTCAAACACATCATATTTAAGAGCATTACCCCTGGGATATAAGAATTTGTAATACTTGTAATATGCTTGCCAACAATGCCTTACAATATAAATACACAACACAATTATCCATTTTAACATCACCATTCTACCAAGTAGTGTCGACTCTTTTCGTCTAAAAATAACTAGAAGGTACATGTATTTCAACCCTGTCATGACTATACCTGGCTTTAAATTCAGTCATACCAGTCTTGGAAACCACCTGCTTTGTACAGCCACTGCAAACAGCCTTGGAGAGAAAGAATGTGTTACTGATCTTGCAAGTAATGCTCCTGTGGCTGAAGGCCACTTAAAGGACAAGTTCACCCAAAATATTTGTCTGCATTGAGATGATGCAGCAATATTAGTAAAACACATCAGTGAAAGTTTGTGGAAAATCGGACAATCCATTCAAAATTATGAGCTTTTAAAATTTTTGCTGTTTTTTTTTTTTTTTGGATGAGTCGACTATAACAGTTCATGACATCACTGTAGAACAACAACATAAAGAAAAATATAAAGAGAATTCCACAAAATTTAAAGGCACAATTTACCTTATGCATATGAAACAAAAACCCAGCATTAGTGCTTTAAAATAGTTCTAAAATGTGATTTAGGGAAAGAAACAACCACTGTAAAAATATGAATCCGTGTAATCGATGTCAAGTGTTGTTAAATACACAAAATATAAACAATAGTTATAATAAAAATGTTTCCAGACTAAAGCGTATACAGTTACGGTTTATTGAGAAAAACACTGATATCTCCTTATATCTTAGGCTTTATTGCAAAAATTTTATATGGTAGGATGTTTTATGATACAACAGACCTACACATATGAATCAAAAGTGATATCTTGAACATTTTTGAAATCACTGCTCCCAAAGGTAAACTGGACCTTTAAGATTTCTGGCATAATGAAAGAGCAATTTATATACCTCTTTTAGAAAACAGGGAGGATACTATCAACCTTAGCATATACCAGTACCAAGTTGAAGAAATTCGCACTCTTCATTAAAAAAAAAAAAAAAAAATTGTAGAATTCTCTTAATTAATATTTTATTGATATCATTATTCTGCAGTGTCATCAGAAACTGCTGTAGTGTTCTCATTGGCCAAAGGCAGTACCAAAACTTGAAAAATTCATAAATTCTGAACAGACTTTCTGATTTTCCTCAAACTTTTACTGATGTGTTCTACATAATACTGTTGCAGTCAGTCAATCCACATGTTTATTTTGAGAAACTTCCCCTCTGAAGGAATCATACTGTTTATAGTTTTCTCTAATTCATTTCTGAGAAACAACAATGCACATCTTATATGACGATTTATGCCAATACATGTGTATGTGTATATGAGACAAGTATATGATGTGTATTATGTAAACCACATAATCATTATCAAATTTACTGCCTACCTGTCTACATTGGTCACGTGCCTACGAAGGCCACCTTTGAAGATTTTTTTTTTTTCCGTAGCAACTGCGAGCATTCAAATCATTGGAAAAGACGAAGTTGAATATTCAATGAAAAATAGGGAGAAATTCATGGAAAGCATTTATTCCGCTTGACTGCTTGGTGTTCAACACACACGCACACACACGCACACACACACACACACACACACACACACACACCCACACACACACACACACACACACCTGTCTTACTGAGTGTACCTTCCATCAGAACATCAGGGGCGGATCCAGGAATTCCATAAAGGAAAGTTGCCTTTACAAAATTAAAGGGGAGGGGGGAGGGACATGCACCCCCTTTTTTAATTTCTCTTGTTTTAACAAAACAAATAATAAAGAAGGGGCGTGCACCCGTTGCACTCCCCTCTGGATCTGCCACTGAACATGATGACATTTGGAGGGACGGGGGAAAAATGGATACTACCTTTAATTCAGGCATGGGAAAAACATATGTATCTTTTATTAACAGAGTTATCTTTCTGATATGTGCTCAGGCAGTAACATACCAGCATGTTAATGAATTCTTCATGCTGTAAATGCACAGATGGGCTTGATTAGAGCCTGATTCCAGTATGGAGAGAAGCTTTCCATACACCTCTTGGCACCAACTATCAATACGTCTTAATGAGACATCCTTGCACAGAAATATACAGAGGGGCCTGGAGGCAGATCTATGACATTGCAACATCTTTGAAGATCATTAGATCGAGGAAGACAAATGTAAAACATTATGATGCTACATGTACATTCTGACTATCTGTGTATCACTTTGTTACAGTCCTACAACAATTCTGCAAAATAAATAAATTACTCTATTCTATAATGTAATTCTAAATCTTTCACCACTTCTATATCCTCAATTTTTTACATTAGATAAGAATGAGGAAGATAAGATATTGTATGTAAAATGCTTTTGAATGTTATGAGGACTGCCTGATACGAATACTATTTTAATGATAAAGATTTTTATTCGGATATCACATTTATGATAATGCTGCTTCAATTACATGCCCTCTTATCATTTGAAGTCCAGCTTGATTGCAGCAAATACAATACATGTTTTTTGCTATTGCGTCAATCAAGTCTTTAAAGGCACATGGTCCCGGTGGTTTAGTCAAATGTGTATGCCGGCGCACGGCGCAAGTTTCCTATGGAGATCTATGCAATCAACTCCTCTTTAGCACTTACGCTGTGACCCATGCATTTTCCCCCGAGTCCGAAGAAGCCTGATCCAATGTAGTCAGTGGTCCGATCACAGTTTGGCTTATGATTTGACTGAGGGGGATGACAGCTTTAGCAAACTTCTTTTGTGATGTCATAATAAGAAGCACATATGCACGCACCGTGGCATTACTACAGACTGCGTGATGCGCAGAGAAGACAACGAAGGCAAAGTTACCTAGCAACACCTACGTGCTTTACTCTTGATGACAGCTCAACTTCGGCAATCTTCATATCAATGCTAACGGTGATTGGCAGTATCATCAACAGCGCCCTCTACACTACCGGGACTCTGCGCCTTTAACATGCTATTATTTCAACTACACAGTCCCATATATGTATTATCATGTTATAGAATATATGAATTGGATGATGGCAAGGGAATAATTAATAGTACACACATTGTCGTGAACAAGGTTATTCTATCATAATATGAAGATTATCATACAATACCTACAAAAATCCTCTCAACTGCTCTAGATAAATAACACACATCATCATCATGGCCCAACGCTTGTTTACAACTTTGTTAAACTGACAGAAAGGATTGTTAACTGCACAAAAATAAACAAAATGTCACCGTGTTGCAGACCACTTCTCTCCATATCCTTCTCTGCTACCCAAACCATTGCTACACAGTGGACTCTTCTTATGAAGAACACTCATATACCAAACTCTTGTCACAACAATGCAGACTTTCTTGCCCCTGAGTGCATCATTCTTGGTATTGCCACATTTTCAAATATTGATAAAACACGTGTTCAAGACTTGACTAGTCCTAGGGCCAGAAATTCACTTCCATTTTATCATTTTTAAAAATCTAGTCCATGAATTATGAACAATTCAAATGTATACTTTTGCATGATACCTCATATGCATTGCAGACAGTAGTCCAACAATAAATGTTTCCTGACAGATTATACTCATGGGCAATGCATGCCTGTTTTTACTCTTTTTAATTCTTATTTTTGCTCTATTTTCACTCATTTCCCCCTCAATGCAATGACTAAATCTACACCATGCATTTGACTTTAAAAATTACCCTCATGAATTTAGGTCAAGGAACTTGTCACACTGAGAAACCACTGTATTACCAATTCTAAAATCATTCACTCCAGATCTTTGCTGAACATGATCTATGGTGCATAATGCAGTGACAGAAATGGCTCTTTTGACCCAGTTTTTCAACACTGATCACTAGGATACCGTAACAACAGCATCACTGCCATTCCCATGTGACTTGGGGAGGTCTTGCATAACAATGACAACTCTTCTCTTTTCAATGTGTGAAAAAAACAACAACAAAAACTGACACTGCAGATGAAAAATGGTCAGGTGAGTGGTAGAAGAGCACAACTGCCACAAATGTGGTATGTGAAACAGTATTCGTATAACCTCTCACTTGATAATAGGCAGGTCACCTGCTATAAAGTTTAGTGAAGCTCTCTTAAAATCATTGTAATGATACATAGATGCTGAAAGTAAGATCATTACAAAATTAAATGACATTGCACGACAAATTTGTGCTCAAAAGTGGTCACTGATGTCATATTAAGTAAAGTGTATAATGTAACGTTACAAAGTATAATAAGAATGTAGTGGAATGTATCTAACATTTCCTGATATGATATACCTCAACTCTATACGCATTCCTTCCCACCCCTCCCCCCCCCCCCAAAAAAAAAAAAAAAAAAAAAACACCCAACACTTACGGTGACGGTTCATTATAGTTCTCTATTCATTGAAACATTAAATAATCAAACAATCAAATACAGAGATACATTCTTGAGATGACCTGTGATGTAAGGCTGTCAGGACATACTATTTTTTATTTTGTTCTTTTGAAAAAAAAACCAAAACCCACCAACTAAACACAAATCCCTTGCACAAATTATCTCAGCATTATGCTATGATCTGAACAGGAGTTATGATTAAGTGATTTGATTGATAATCAGCTGCCTCGTTTTAAATCTTGTATACCTCTTTCACAAATCTGTTTTCTCAAGCAATCAAAATATCAAATGTGCTTCTCCTAGTCCACAGACAGGGGGGAAAA
Source organism: Diadema setosum (assembly GCF_964275005.1). Classification (NCBI taxonomy): domain Eukaryota; kingdom Metazoa; phylum Echinodermata; class Echinoidea; order Diadematoida; family Diadematidae; genus Diadema; species Diadema setosum. The sequence continues at coordinate 6,629,446 of NC_092692.1, read as the reverse complement.
TGCATGAATCTTAATTCAATAGTACTTTTGATTCAAGTCCCTGTGTAAAGAACAGGACCTAGTCATTGCACATTCCTCTTTAAAGCTCAATTTCTGGACAAGGAAGGACTGATTTCTGCCATGAGCAGAATGTCTAACATAAACCTCAGGCAAGCTCTGAAGTGGTCACAAAAGATTACTAGAGAGAAAGTATTTACAAACTCTGCCTATGCTTGGAAGATGTTCTGTCCACAACTTATATCAAGATATTTATAATCTTCTGCCCCTCTCAATAAAAAGAAGAAAAAAGAATAACACCTGTTGACTTACTTTTTATCATCTCTTTCTAGTTTTTAATTATTTTATCACATTTTGTGCACAACATCAGTAAGTTTGTAAGGTCTAGTACTGTTGCAATAAATGTCCCTTGAAAGTCAAGCAACATACATTATATGCTACATCATGAGTCATCATCTACCCTGCCAAGTTGAATATTCAGGGACAAAAACTGGCACACACACTCATACTGTTTAGGTCATTTAAATGAGCTAAATGATTACATTTATCATCATACACATAACAGTAAAATCTTTGACATATCAAATTCAGTTCTTACAAATGTTGGCTCTCAAATGAGTTAGGGAATGGGCATTTGACATGTTATGCACTACAGGAAATATTCTGCCACACAGTGAGAATGCATGCTGCCAAATCTTAAGTCAAAGATACTCCAGGACTTGTCATCTTTCAGTCAATATTACCACAATTTGGCTGAAGAATTACTCAGTCATGAGGAAGCATCTCAGAATTATGGCAAGTGAAGGTGGAGTAGAAAATCTTAAATACCCTCATGACATATATTTTTACATTATACAATAAACACAATATTCCTTTGTACAAGTAATATTGAATGAATTTTCTTATACACATTGAATGGTAGTAATGATAATTAATATACAGTCATGTAATAATATTTTGGGATTGGTTGATAAAATTTAATCTCTTATGAATCTAAGACTGGAGTTCAATATAAGTTTCTGCTGAGAGTTGTACTTGCCACTGACTGACATTGGTAACAAAGTGTTCTTTCATTCTCTCGCTTTTTTCTTTGTTGAGGCTAGCTGCTTAATCAACCTGTCAGCCCCTGTCACTAGCCGCAAGGTATAAGAAATTCCATTTTCCGAGTCGAATGACTGCCAAGAAGACAATGGATGGATATGTGTCCTCCGTAGGAAAATCAGTGACCGTTTGCTAATTTCAAGGAGTGCAGACTTGGCTGGTGGCACGCTGGATTGAGGTTAGCAATCGCTGTTGTGAGTACTATACGCAGTCCACTGTTCGGTTGAAACCTTGTGCGAGGCTCTGTAATATCCTCCGACACTGGATAATGGTGAAAAGATGAGATGACAGAGGAAGAAAGAGAGAGAGAGAAAGAGAAGAGCAAGGAAGAGGAGAGGACAAGTGGAAAGAAATGAAAAGTAAAACAGGAAGGGGAGAAAAGCAGAGGGATAATGACCAGGAGAAGAAGAGAAGGAAAAGATGAAGAAGAAGAACAGATAATGAAGGACAACAGGTGATGACAAGATAGAGGAAGGAGAGATGAATACCCAGAAGAAGGCAAGTTATGATAGACAGAACGTTGGAAGGTACAAAGGGACAGAAGAGTAGAAACAAGGAGTGCAAGAGATACAGGGCAATACAATGAGAAGATAGAGAATAAGGAAGTGAGGGGACGAAGAGAGTGCAGGAGAGAGATGGGAAGGAGAAGGGGGGGGGGGTAGAATAGAAATGTTTAGGATAGTTAAAAGAATGAAGCAGCAGATGTAACCAAATGAGAACAGATGCAGATGGGATAGGAAGGAGACAAGAGAAAGAGAGATAAAAATCATTAGAGATCTGGTACAGCAACATATAAGTATGTCATTTCGTTGTCTCGTAAATTCTTTACATTTCATCGCTCGCTCCACATTGACACTCCGCACTCAATCCCTGGCAAGACAAGTCCTCGGAGGAATAGCCAAAGATTGCACAGGCCAAATCTCTGGTTTACCGGTAGATACAGTGTACAACCTCAACCCTCGGTTTTCCCTCATTCACTGTTGACCCAGCTGGAGTCTTGCAAACTCTGATGGGAATCTCTCACAGGTTGGGTATCCCTCCTAGCCTCCCCCAAATCACAAGCCCCCTTGGCATACCCCGTCTGAATTGCACTCTCCAACAAAATCATCCGCCTTAACCCGTTGAGGACAGACTGATTTTGCTACAATACACATTTTCCATAGACCCCTGCCCGCGTATACCAAGACCTCGTCCTCAATGGGTTAAATAATTGTTCCTGATCATTCTAGGCAGTTGCAGTAAGGGACCGTCTCAGAAAATGTGCAAAATGATGAGATGATTCTCATGTGATAAGCAAACTTTACAACAATGATGAAATGCGAGGGCCTCTGAGATAGGTTGAAGTGTGATTGAGTGAGAGTCCAGGCTCAGATCATGATAGTCTTGTGATCGAGACTCAAGCACAGGTTATTACATTTAGCATGAGCAAATTCTTGTAAGAACAAGTGAGAAAATATTCTGAAAAAGGAGGCTAAAGTAATGTTTGCATCATTCACAAGGCAGTTGTTCACATTCACAGTCTAGCAAATGTTGAGGATTTTCTCAGAAGATTTCTCCAGTCTTGTGTCTCATCAGCTGCGGGCCGCATCATCGAACGCATCACCGCCTTTTTGCAGTTTAATAGCAGGAGTAGTAACCAACAAAATCTACAATGCAACCCCCAACAGAATAGAAGACAACAATCAAAAAAGAAAGAAAAACATGTGGAAAATTGACAGCTTACACTGCCCTCTTTGGTTGAGAAGAAGAAAGAAAGAAAAGAAAAAGAGAGAGAAAAAAAATTCCCTGTAGCAATTTTTTTTTGGATGAAGCTTGTAGTCTTTGCAAAATGACTTTAATAATTCTGTTCACACAGAACATAACCTTGTGTGTGTGTGTGTGTGTGTGTGTGTGTGTGTGTGTGTGTGTGGTTGCCTTGTGAAAGAAAATATAGCCAAGAAAATTAGAATGCTGAGAAGCAAAATTGGTCATGATGTACATCAATATTGGAATGCTTCCAAAAGGTATAATGCAACGCTAAAGCATGTCCCATAAATCTATTTACTTGGCGTTTGAAGTGTTCTAAATCTCTTACAGCCCTGATTTCTTGGAGATGGCTCAGAAAGAATCGTATCCTTCAGACAAAAAATACGCCCACTGGGAAATCACTCCATCGCCCCATTACAACTTGCCAAATGGCAGCTTTGTGGAAGATTTATCGGTACAATTCTTGCAAAAAAAAAAGAAGACAAATCCCCATCTTCAACAACTCTTCTATCCTTAACGAAGAGCTTTTTTTTTTCCCATGTGTTTTGTTTTTGCGAAAAGAAAGTCTTCCGGATAGGATTATGCAACGGTAGACAACGATAGTGTTTATTATTATCTCTCTGCTTTCAACATGGCTGAGGTGCAAAATCACCCAATTCTAAGAAAAGACTCCAGAAACGAGGACATCACCTGTCGTCCACGTTTAACCCCTACAATGCTTTGGTCACTGATTGGCACAAAGGCTGGAATTCTTTCTTCACCGAATGGCACAAATGACTGGAAACTAATTGTTCAAATTCATTAAATTCTTCTGTCGAGATGTTTTCATTGCAACTGATTGACAAATTGCCCTATATTGACGTAAATAAGCACTGAATTGATCAGTGTTTTAGTAGTAGCCATGATAAAAAATCATGGGCGTACATACTCGAGCAGGATTCGAACCTACGACCTCCTGATCACCGAACAGGCATCATCTCCACTAGACCACCGAGCTTTCGTCGGACAGCAAGTGCTGGTTCTAATCTTTATAGCATGCAGCGGGTACTGCTTTGTCATTCAAATTCATTAAATTCTTCCGTCGAGATGTTTTCATTGCAACTGATTGACAAATTGCCCTACATCGACGTAAATAAGCACTGAATTGATCAGTGTTTTAGTAGTAGCCATGATAAAAAATCATGGGCGTACATACTCGAGCAGGATTCGAACCTACGACCTCCTGATCACCGAACAGGCGTCATCTCCACGAGACCACCGAGCTTTCGCCCGACAGCAAGTGCTGGTTCTAATCCTTATAGCATGCAGCGGGTACTGCTTTGTCATTCAAATTCATTAAATTCTTCCGTCGAGATGTTTTCATTGCAACTGATTGACAAATTGCCCTCCATCGACGTAAATAAGCACTGAATTGATCAGTGTTTTAGTAGTAGCCATGATAAAAAATCATGGGCGTACATACTCGAGCAGGATTCGAACCTACGACCTCCTGATCACCGAACAGGCGTCATCTCCACGAGACTACCGAGCTTTCGCCCGACAGCAAGTGCTGGTACTAATCCTTATAGCATGCAGCGGGTACTGCTTTGTCATTCAAATTCATTAAATTCTTCCGTCGAGATGTTTTCATTGCAACTGATTGACAAATTGCCCTCCATCGACGTAAATAAGCACTGAATTGATCAGTGTTTTAGTAGTAGCCATGATAAAAAATCATGGGCGTACATACTCGAGCAGGATTCGAACCTACGACCTCCTGATCACCGAACAGGCGTCATCTCCACGAGACCACCGAGCTTTCGCCCGACAGCAAGTGCTTGTTCTAATCCTTATAGCATGCAGCGGTTACTGCTTTGTCATTCAAATTCATTAAATTCTTCCGTCGAGATGTTTTCATTGCAACTGATTGACAAATTGCCCTACATCGACGTAAATAAGCACTGAATTGATCAGTGTTTTAGTAGTAGCCATGATAAAAAATCATGGGCGTACATACTCGAGCAGGATTCGAACCTACGACCTCCTGATCACCGAACAGGCGTCATCTCCACGAGACCACCGAGCTTTCGCCCGACAGCAAGTGCTGGTTCTAATCCTTATAGCATGCAGCGGGTACTGCTTTGTCATTCAAATTCATTAAATTCTTCCGTCGAGATGTTTTCATTGCAACTGATTGACAAATTGCCCTCCATCGACGTAAATAAGCACTGAATTGATCAGTGTTTTAGTAGTAGCCATGATAAAAAATCATGGGCGTACATACTCGAGCAGGATTCGAACCTACGACCTCCTGATCACCGAACAGGCGTCATCTCCATGAGACCACCGAGCTTTCGCCCGACAGCAAGTGCTGGTTCTAATCCTTATAGCATGCAGCGGGTACTGCTTTGTCATTCAAATTCATTGAATTCTTCCGTCGAGATGTTTTCATTGCAACTGATTGACAAATTGCCCTACATCGACGTAAATAAGCACTGAATTGATCAGTGTTTTAGTAGTAGCCATGATAAAAAATCATGGCAGGATTCGAACCTATGACCTCCTGACTAGGAGGTCGTAGGTTCGAATCTTGCTCGAGTATGTACGCCCATGATTTTTTATCATGGCTACTACTAAAACACTGATCAATTCAGTGCGTATTTACGTCGATGTAGGGCAATTTGTCAATCAGTTGCAAACTAATTGTTATCGAATAGAGATTCCCCTAATCACTATGTATCTTCATGGCTATCCTGTTCAACTGGGGCACTTTGCTGCATCTGAGCGGGTGTGCTAATTTTATAACGAGGTCAAGTTTGCATGGATTGCTGAATGCTGACAAACAAAAGGCTTGGCAAGTTGAGCTAGATAGTGTCTGAGCATGTAAAGACTTGACAGGGTAGGAGTTACGGGTGCATGAAATTCAGTTATTACACAAACACTGCTGGCAGGTGTGCTCAGTGGTGTATATTTGGTTCACCAGATACCATGCTCTTTTCATGAAGAAAAGTGCATGGTGGGAGAGAATATTCAGTCATGGAGAAGAAAAAAAAAAAAGAGGCGGGAACAGAAATACATTGAATGAAAGGGGAATGACCTGCTCTTTGTACGCTGACAGAGGAGAATTAATCCCCAAGGAGAAATGTACTATAAGGATCAAAGCGGAGAAGCAAAAGAAATGGATCGGTGAAATAATTGGACAAAATTGAACAGTTATTGAAAAAGCTGTGCTTGTTGTAATTGTGAAATTGATCAAATAATGCCTAGTCTATCACAAACATCTTTCAAATGTCCTCCGCACTCAGGTTCAAAATGAAAATTCTGGTTAAACTACTGCTCACTGGGTCTGCGCATAAAGTCTCTTTAGATTTATAATTTCCAAATAGTACATCGTTGGTATAATTTATGTACCTGGAGCTATCCAGCCAAATTTAATTGCACTAGATGTTCTCAGAAGCTTTGGATAGTTAGAGGCTCCAACTCTGCTGGTTTGTGGCACACCACAAAAATGTCTTCCTTGCCTGGTGTAGTCATGAAAAGGATCTATTTATTGCCCAACCACACTCTTTCAAGAAGAGGTCTATAAGTAATGCATTCCAAAGATGAAAGAGCATATTGTATCACTTTTGTTTATTTCTAATGATGTTAATCATAGATACTGCTGAAAAAGTGGAAATTTTTTGCATCAGTAATTCTTTGCACTCTGCAGCAAGGTAAGATAAATTTCACATGGTTTTGATTCTGTGACATCAAAGCACTGAACAGTGTAATACTTATCAAGCAAAAAGATTTTCATATACCTTAATCATTGACCAATAGTATACCCAGGTACATGATACCACTCGCACTCTCATGATTTCAACCATGGTTTTCCCACAACCACTCTGCACATTTGTTGGTTTGCTATTTGGACACTGCGTTATTTTCCCTTTCCGTATGTCAGAGAAATGGTCTCCTCATGGGAAAGATTTATTCTACAAAACAAATAACTGTAAGTTCTTGTTCTCTTTTAATCTTACTCTTCTTACTTGGTTTCAGCATTATCTAAGAAATAATGGGCAACAGCATGCACCTTAATACAGGTACCCGACAAGCGTTCGCTTCTTACAGGTGTTACCCAAAAGATATCTCTGTAATATTTTACCTTGTTTTTTTTTTTACATGAAACGAATGTGAATGTGAATGTGAATTGTATTGAATTGAATTGTATAAGCTATTTTTTTTCGTGAGGTTTTAATTTTCACGAATTTAACAAACTGCAAAAATGTAACCATGCAATAAGGTAAAAGTGCACTTATGAAGGCCTCTGAGTCAATTTGCAAAAATTACATCTCGCAAAAATGTCCATGGCCTTCTCATTCACGAAAATATCTATATGTGAAAATAGAAGCATATACAGTACACACACACACACAACTCTGCATGTCAATTCACCACCCACACACAAGTTACACAAGCAAAACTCAACGGATTAAGAAAAAAATATGACATGTTTACTCATTGAATACTCTTTAAGTTTTGACAATGTCTACTGATATAAAATTAAAGAAGTGGGTTCAGGGAATGACAGTTACAAATCTTGGGATTTGTCATTTCAGTGGAACGAAAAGACCCTTGAGATATATCTGCTTGCCACTATCCAATCCCCCAGGTGTAAGGTAATCCACAATTTTGCTCAACTCTCAACAAATATAATGGCTGAAAACTCATCTTTCTGTTGTTGTTTTTTTTCCCGGGGGGGGGGGGGGGGGGGAAGGGGGGGGGGTTGGGAGCATGGTAAGAGTTTACAGCAAGGATTCTGTAGAAATTTTCCTAGAAAGATTCTTCAGAAAGATCTGTTTTCTTCCCTTTACTCTTGCTTCATTTGAAATTCATATCATTAATATGAATAGATGAATTCATGCTTTATTCTCCTTGAGAGTGTGTACAAGAGCATCCAATCATTTCAGAAAAAAAAAGCATCACCTTTTGGAATTCCCTCTGTGTAGTAATATTCATGCGATAGATTCATCAGAATGCATATATGAAGCTTTCATTTTTGTACCCACATGCACAGGAGAATATAAACTGATTGACGATAAATAATAGGTATCAAATGTTCTGAGTGGTACCATAATAAAATAGCATACACAGGACATGTACATGTGTTTACGTACAAAAGGAAACATGAGGAATATTCAAACTACAATGTATTTGTGAGTCTCATCACACATAATTTGCTTCGTCTGATTACATAAATGTGGCACAAACATAGCTCAAGGAATGTCAGGGATTTAAAAATTGTGCATTCAGCAAAAAACAAAACCAAAACTGGATGACTGTGATCTGTGTTGATTCCATATCCTAAAGAATCTTCATACAGTATGAAATTTATTTAGAGCCATCAATGATTCCTACACTGTCTTACAGCATTAACATCTTCACAATCCTCTTCTCAACAAAATATTGACTTTGTATACACAACATTGACACAGTCAGTAGTAATGATAGATTTAATCAAGAAGAATGCTAAAAAGATGATAAAGAATATATTCATGCTAGAACATAAACTTGAAAAGATCTGTAACTGCCTTAAAATGTGCAGAGGAATGCAAATAACTACTAGTAGTCAGATAGATCACAAGTCTTTGATACTATGCAGTAGGCAGATAATACAATATGATTTGCATAGCACTCTTTGAAACTAATGTAAAACAGGATATATTCGCAGCATGACATTTTCAGGAATTGGGGCCGACGGCCTTTTTCGCGGGATGAAATCTTCGCAAATTGCCACTGGCATTCAATGCATACAGTGTAGACAAGAACATTCATGTGCATTTTAATTTTGCAAATCTTGGCGCTGGCAAAATTCGCGAAATTAAAATGCATGTGAACATTCCTCGTTTTACACTATTCTGTTTCACAGCGCTAATTTATATCATATAACTTGTCTACAGCACAACTCCTGTAAATGTTGAACCTTGCAGTTGTCTAAAGAGTTATAGTTTGAAATATCTGTCATGTTTGTTGATATAATTCTGAGCTGGATCCACCAAATGAGGGCTGTAACTCAATCAAGTTTGCTCAATGTCAACTAACTTTTGCCATAACACTGCTGATACAGCCCCATTGTCATAAAGGTGCATAAGAATAATAAATTGTTGATGGTCAAATAACCATGCTGCAATCCCGTTGTGGGATTGGTTCTCAGAAATATTGACGCAATCTTTCCTCTTTTCCTCCTCCCCCCCCCCCCCCCTCCTCCTCCTCACACCCTTTACATTCTTGTCTTATCTGTGACCATTTGACAACAAGATGCTCCATTTGGCCATGGGTGCAATAAACCCTCCTTTTGATGGGTAAGCTCAGGGGTGCTTGGCATGCCACCGTGCCAGCCCTCTCTGGCCGAGACACGATTCAATTAGCATGCACGGTACAGTTCACGACGCATCCAATTCCAACGCATAAACTTCGGTCCACGGGCGTACGGACAGTCGACCGCTTGCAAAAATAGCGCAACTCCAAACACGCATCCCTCAGTGGCAGGGGGCTGAAAGTACAGGAGGTCGTAGCGTGGTCATGTTGTGTAAAGTGAGCCCATATGCCTTGAGAGGACATGTGAGTACTTGGTGTGAGTGTGTAATGTGGCCAAGAATAGGTATGTTAGGAGCTCCATCAAAGGCTCCATTTTCTAGAGGATACAAAAACGACACAGCTGATATTATCAGTCTTCCACTATTACAGCTATTTCTACAAGTGCTAATAATAGTTATACTTATTTTCAAGCAAAGGATCTCAAGCAACATTACGGGGTACAACTACTACAACTTGCTGCTGTTGTTGCTGCTGCTGCTGCTGCTGCTACTTCTACTAGTAAACTACTATTGCTACTACTAGTACTACTATTGCTATCACTAATACTACCACTACTGCTATTGCTATTACTACTACTGTTGCTGCTACGTATTACCATCACTATAACGACTCTTACTACAATGACTACTACAAGGTGTATTAGTTCATAAATGGTTGAATCTGGCAAGCACTGTGGATTTGTGCACAAGATCCTGTAAATCATACACAATAGACAAACTGTGGTGTGACTCCTACCAGCTACCTGCATCCTTAGACAAAGTATTACCTACTAATGTATATGCAAATATTTCACAAGGCTTTTATTTTCACATATTTTTGGTGTTGGTTGCTATTTGTGAGTTTAAAACGCAAAAAAGATATTAACTCCGATCCCAGCATGAATGTGATTTGCACTCACACATTTTTCCATTCAATACTGTACTCTGCAATTGTGAATTTAACCCCTACTGGTGAAATTGTCGGAAAAAATTAGACTTTTAAATATATGGCGCATACAGTATGTCATGCATGACACTGGCAAAAATATGTATGGGTATATATGCAATACTGATGGAGTAATAATGATAGGACCCTATGGGATGAACATGCCGACACTGAACGGGTTACTTTTATATGTGGTATCTTATCACAGTAGGTACTGATGATAATATTATCATTAACATTGTCATCATTATGATCGTTATTATTATTATCAACTTCACTGTCACCATCATCATATCAGCTTTAACAACATCATGGTCATTACTCTGGAGAAAGGTGTTCTTTAACCCATTGAGGACAAGTCCAAAGTATACTCGGGCAGGTGTTGCAGTCTATATGGAAAATGCATGTTATAGCACAGACGGTTCGTCCTCAATGAGTAAACATCACCACCGAATGTCCAACAGGTACTAGTAACCAGTCAATAAACTGCGTGATGTCAATGCACCCTAAATCATTTAAGAGCGGCTGCACACAGTATTGTGGATCTGTAATGTAATGGTACCTGTGTTGCACAGCAGCACTTGTGCAGGCAAACCAACACTCTTTAGCATCAGACAAGCACAAATTTACCACACTGCACAGAGTCATAAGTGTAAAAAGAGTACAAGATAAAAGTCTACAAATTCTATCAAAGCTCTTTTGATAATATGCCAGATTACTGGCAAGTCTAGTGGAATAGATTCCTGATGCGTGTGCAAGAAGAGATTGTGATGATTTTTCGTTTATAAACATCAAAATTGCACATCATGAAGTCATAGCCAGACAAAGTCTTGGTTAGTGCTCTGAGTTTCTTTTGGTTTGTATCATTTGCTGCTGGTGCATTTTTCTAATCTTCTAGCTGAGAGAAGCCATTGAGACCAATTGTTTCTACCTCAAATGACTCCATCGAAAGAGTTTGCACAGATATAGTGATTCATGTCTGGGTGTTAAGAGCTTATGAATTCAAACATACTGCTGACTTACAAAACGAAAGAAAGAAAAACAACCTCTAAAATGTCACAAGTTTGCTAGGAGAGCACAGATTGCTGGAGAAACACTGATATATTTCAATTTGACTATTAATTTATGGCTGAGATTGTTCCCTTTAAAGTGTTTTTTGTGCAGCAGAGCCAGAGTCAGTCAGGAATCACCTTGTGATCACCCAATACGTAGTTAGGACGAGCCTGACGATGCTGGAGAATGAATCATTCTATTCCCATCATGAAGGAGGGCATTATGTCCACCGCCAAACGTTGACTCATACATGCTTGTTAGCGGCCGTGCATTGCACGTTCTTTTGCCCCTTACTGGGCGAGTTGTCCTTGCGCCGGCATGGACATCATGCGCCGGCATAGACATCATGCACCGTGATGCACGCGGCAGAGGGGCATTAGACACATGTGTCCCGGCAGAAGGACGGATGTGCTCTCTAGCAGATCTAAACTGAAGGCACGAGCTTGCCAGTACCACAATAAATTGCATCTGAGGATATAACACAGAACCTTCATTTCGTCCCTCAATGCGTATTACTATCAACACTATCACTCTTATACATGCAGGCCTTTCAGATTTTATGATAGTGGTTTCCTATGACAAGTTTCTCACAGAAAGAAAAGTATCTTGTATTCTGACAAATAAACAAACAAACACTCAAAAAGAGATGAGAGAATACATGCAATCTAGTTGAAATTATATTTCATGTATGTGCACAAGCTTGCATGTAATAAAGTATGAATGCCACTTTTTTATGGGGAAGAAATATCTGCTTGCAAGCAATAGTCAGCTACCTTTTCTAGGCTCAAGTGCACTGCACCTCTGCACAACAGCAATACCTCGTAGAGGAAATAAAAGTTCAAATTGATTGTTAGATAGATAGTAATTGTAACCAGAAGGCTCACCATTTATGCATTTAACAGACTTGCTATCAAATTCCATGCCTCATCAGATCCTGCCAATACTACTTCAATCAACATGTCACATGATCAGAAAGCTTACACTTTAGGTATAAAACATTAAATCTAGCAGTTCATTGTCACCCTAAACCTGTCCATTACAGTGGTAAAAGAAAAAAAAAATCAACCAATCACGAATAGGGATTGGGTAACTTCAGCTGACGTAAAACTAGTAATTATTGATTGACAAGTCTAATGTTACATGGTCTTGGTCGACTCCTTGTTCATGCTGATATGGATGAGCAGGGTGACTAAACTTTGAAAGGACTAGGAGAAGATAAAGAGAGAAAAAGAAGACTGAGGTTATTGACACAAAGAGCCCATTCCAAGCACGAATTGTGCAAACCAAATACAATTCTCCAAGCACCTTTCCAGCATTCTCAGGGTGGCATACAATTTTTCTCTCTCAGTGTATGCAATTTGTATCCCAGGTGGAGCCATGCAAGTGATGTAACTATGATGTATTTTGCTCGTAAGATGGGTTGAGGGTGTTTGTGAGTCCAGCAAGAAGGGCTGCAGCAGAACTACACACAAACATACATTGTACACACATACATACATACATACATACATACACATATACATACATACACACATACATACATGTATAGATACATACATACACACACACACACACATACATACACTTTTTTTTTTTTATAATATTCTTTTATTTGAGTTTCATTCAATGTGAAATCCATATTAACAATAAAATTAATACATCCACCAACAAAAGAAGAAAGCAGCTGTATTCTTCTTTCTTGTGCTGCTAAATCATTTTTCAAACACACATACACACATGCGTGCACACACACACACACACACTAATGCACCCATGCCCATCCAAACTGAAAGAAGAGAAAGAAGAACAAATCCTAATCACCAAGTTCGTCATGCAGACATTAAATCACTGGTAAATGAAATCGAGCAAACCAATTTAGGATCAGGTGACCAATGTGGCAATGGTCCCTGGAACAAAGGCCTTCTTTTCTTTTCTTTTTCTCTTTTTTTTTCTTCACACAGACAACCCACTAAGTACTGACAGTGTAGGACTTCACTGCGTCAGGGATCTGTCCCCGTACTTGCCCTCCCAGTGATGGTGAGTGATGATGACCCGTTACTGGCATAAGTGGGAGGGTGGAGGCAAACGTGAGGTGATTAAGGGGTACAGAAGATGCACACTGCTGGAAGATATGACACCTGTTACTAGCATGTGTCATGGGTCCCTGACCTCTCTCTTTGGCCACCGCCTACACATTCTGCCCACCCAGAAAAGACCGGCTCAAGGAGATAGCTCTGTCCATAGCAGCAAACTCTGATGGATGTTTTCTGCAAAGATGCATGGCAGAGAAAAAGTGGCTTTGGCAGCAGTCACACTGGCAAAAGATCGTGAAGTGTAAGATCGTGGAGTCTTCACAATCTTTTGTTATCCGTTCACACCAGCAGCTACACTTCTCGATCTTTGGATAGAGAAGTTTGGGTCACTAGTGTGCATGATGTGCAAGAAAGATGGAAGAGTACGCCATCTGACTGCTAATGATTGTGATGCAACAATACACACAGGTGCTTCCCATCGAGACACCGCCCGAAAACAATCGATTGATGCCAAAAACAGGTGATGGACTGGTCACACAACAAATTTTGCAAAGTTTCAGTTGCGAGCATTCAGATATCCCTAATTCGAGTGGGAAGTTTCATGAGAAGTTTTGTGGGCAGTTTGCAGTCACACTGGCAAAACTTCGAGATCTTAAAGATAAACTTCTCAATTTTTTGCCACTTTGATCACAGCAATTGAGAAGTGAGATTTTGATGTGGAATACGATCCATCCTCACTATGTACCATGGATGTATTAATTTTAAGGACTCATCCTTTATTGCTGACATAATAGTAAAAACAAATGAAACATTTGCATGCAACTCAAGGTATTTCATAAAGGTTGAGATAAAAAGCAGCAATAATTACAGATGAGAAATAAGGAGATAGAGAAATACTAAGGAAAAAAAGAGACATTTGTGCTATGCACGATATCATCCAATCAGAAAGAAAGGATGAGTTCCCTTCATGCTCAATGCATAGTTAATTCTCTCAGATGACATTCTGACCTGTCGAGTATAGCTGAACGTAGATTTGAATTGAGTGGGGCCACTCAACCCGTTGAGGACGGGCTGATGTTGCTACAACATGCATTTCCCACAGACACTTGCCCGAGTATACTGTACGAGCTGAAATTTTCGCGGTGGTTTTATTTTCGCGAATCGCCTTCGAACCGCGAAAATAACAACACGCGAAAATAACAACGCACTATTTACTACGTTCAGTTAGACCCTCGTAACCGCGAAATAAACAACACGCGAAAATGTCCTCCAAGTAGCAATTCGCGAAAATATCTGTACGCGAAGATTTCAGCTCGTACAGTACTCGGGACTCATCCTCAACGGGTTAAGCCATGGATATGGCATCAGCATGCTGCTGTTCCAGCAGACTTGACTCAGGGACCTCAAGCTGAAGATACTATGATCTCATCCCCTTCCCCTTCCCCTCCTCCTAAGCCACACCACATCTCTACTAAAGATTGGTGAGGAATAATCCAGCTTTCATGTATGCTGTCTTTCCATTATCATATAATACAAACTTACAGACTCCAAAATTGTGCTGCAGAGATGCAACAGATTTCAAACACAGTTTATATGGACAAACATCTCATTTTATCCTCATTTCACATCTTCATCTGATTTCTCCTCCATGATGGTCTTGGGATGTTGAGTGAGCACATGTATCTGTCTCTTCATGTCATATCATCTTTTTTTTTAAAGAATTTATAACTACTTTACTCCATCTTTCTTCTGTTCTTCATATTCAATTTCTCTCTCTCTCTCTCTCTCCCTCACACACACACACATAAACTGTATAACCCATATATTTTGCAGGTCTAATTTTTTGTGAATCACAACTTTACAAGGATTTCACAAAGGCTTAAATTCACGATCATGGAGTAGACCTCTACAGGAATATTTAAAACAGAGACATGATGTTCACATCGCATTCATATCTAGATCAGTGGTAATAATTTTGTACATTGTAAGATTTATGAATAGCACCTGACTCGTGAAATTTGCGAAAATAAAAACCTTGCAAAATATACAGCAAATACAGTAACACATTCTATCAGATAATTATACAGGTATGCCTCTGGTATTCATCTTTCTGGGCATTAACTACCACATGAGAAATCTTCTTTCATGAACAATTTCACACATCCATTCCTTACAGGAACCCAGTACGCCAGGCACCAACCCTCTGTAAAAAATCATATCTCAGGAATGACAGGTATAAATTTCTCTCAAGAGAACAGCTTTCCCTGCATCTATGCAAATTCCTTCCTCTCCTCTTCCCTTCCAGTCGACTGGTGACCCTATCTCTTCTGCCATTTTACCCACACTCTCCCTGATACCCTTTTTTCTCTGTTTGGTCTGTATATATCAATTCAATATCTGGCTTTTTATATCCATGAAGAATTTTTCTCTTCCCCTGGCATTTCTTCCTGACTTCAAACATTTTAAATAAAAGGAGGTAAACTGAACACCACGTGACCAAATCCCTAGAGTGTATACCTATATACTTCTCTGCTTCTGCTTTTTTTTTTCTTTCAGTGAAAAAAGACTCCTCACAAATTGCACCGTGGAAAGTAAAGAGGAATTCTTTGCACACTCTAGGGCATGTGGTCTTTTCTATAAACTGGCATCCCTGGGGATAGGAAAAAAAAAACCTGAACTCGTAGCAGAGTCCGAAGGATATGCATCGATCATAGTGCAATTGTTGATAGTGCTTCAATTTGATAGTGAATATACAGTACATATATGCATGTATGTATATATATATATATATATATATATATATATATATATATATATATATATATATATATATATATATATATATATATATATATATACATATATATATATATATATATATATATACATTTATATATACATATAATATATAAATATATATATATACATATATATGCATACATACAGTGTTGAATAGATTTCAGATCATATGTTTATCATATGAACACATATGAATACTTATGTATATGGTGATAAATAGATAGATAAATTAATATTGGTATAGATACATAGCTATATACCACATGATTGGCTCAATGAGGATTACATATCCCACTAACAACAAGCAAATCAAATGATGAAATCCTATATCTATCATAAAACTTTATGAGATCAACAGCTTGTATCATTGTTACATGCTGTGTTTCTGTTCTATGTCATCATTTACAATTGACCCAATGACTAGCCCAGCAAACTATTGAATATCAATCCAAATGATTGAGACGTGATGCCCAAGAATGAATTTGGAAGTGAAATGATTTCATGCATCATTTGGGTGCTACATAACTTTTTATTACCATTTTCAATACGCGGTCAGGCAAGCAGATTTTCAAATTGTTGGAGAACGCTTGCCTGAAAAGAAAGTACAAAAATATGAGAAAATGATAGGGATAATCACTTATAAGTCATGGGCTTAATTAGCCACTTGCTGTGCAGCGATAGGGTTGGCATAATTTGGGCTTAATAAAACACAATTGATTGAATAAACAGCATACACTAGAGTAACAAACTTGCCTTGATCAAGCATTGCATTGGGGCTTCTTCACGAAAGTGTTGGAAAGTTGCTGAAATAAAATGTAATGCATTGTATTACTAAACAGTCATTTTCTTTGTGCTTCTGTATGGTTGACTTGGTGGGTCGGGGGGGGGGGGGGGGTGAGTGAGAAAAAAGGCTGGTTCCAAACCATTTTGCTTGCTAAACAAGCATTTTCTCTCATTGTTCAAACACAATTGCCTGACTTTGATTTTCACTTGCCCCAGGCAATCAGGCAAGCGCTTATATAGCATCTTGCGTCATGTCTTCAGAGCATGAAGGGAAAATGTGTCCTCGAGTTTTTATTCTCACTCTCTCTCTCTTCATTCAGGTGTCTTTGACTTGTAGTTAATGGGTTAAAGAAGGACAGAATGCCTCGCAGTTTGGAAAACTACTCTATTCTTGCTTTACTTCACAGCAACCAACCGGGGGTTTATGAAACGAGGGGAGGAGAAAAAAAAATCTCACACCATTCTCCCATCCTTTTAATGACTGCTTCCCTGGGAATGGCATGGTTAGGGAGAAAGAGAGAGAGAGAGAGAGAGATGAGAATGAGAGAGAGAGAGAGAGAGAGAGAGAGAGAAATAGAGAAGAGAATAAGAGAAAGAGATGGAGAGAGACAAGAATAAGAGAAAGAGAGGAAGAGATAAGAATAAGAGAAAAAGAGTGAGAGAGGGAGAGAGGAAGATAGTGAGAGATGGAGATGAGAGGGAGCGAGAAAGAAAGAGATCGAGAGACAAAGATAATATTAAGAAAGGAGAGAGAAAGATGGAGATGAGAGAGAAAGAAAGAGATAAAGGTAAAAGACTAAAAGAAAGAAAGAGAGAGAAAAAGAGAAAGAATGCAAAGTGAAAGAATACAAGAGAGAGGGAGGAAAAGAGAAAATATAGTAGAGGAGGAAAAGAGAGGGAGAGAGAGAGAGAGAGAGAGAGGGGAGTGAGGGGAAAGAGAGGAGGCAAGAGAGAGCAGAGAGAAAAGGCACAAGGGAGACAATCGAAGGAGATATGGAACCTCTGGCTGTTTGGTCGCCATGGCGACGATCGAAGCTGGCTTGGAGTTGTCAAGAGAAGGGTAAACAGAGGGGACTGACAAGCAATCATTAGGAGAAATTTGAATCGCAGGATTTGCCATTGCTGCAGCTGAGGTGTTCACAAGCTGAAACTATGATCACAATTTTGCATCATGGGGGGGGGGGGGGGGAGGAAATGAAAAAAAAAAGAAAGGTGGTGAGAGAAGGGAGGGTAGAAATAGATATGTAAAGAAGCACATGCAATCAAACATAGATGAAAGAATGGACGAGTGAAAGAGATAGAGAGAGGGAGAGCCAAAGCTAGGAAAATCAAATTGATTCGGTTTGCTGGGATTTAGAACTCCTATTTTATCTTATTGCAGAGAAGTGTCGTTAACAGTGAAAAATGAGAGACGTGGCTTTTGCTGCCCACATGAAATATTCAAAATGTGGATTTCAAATTGCGATAACTCTAGCATCAGTTGGCCAGCTCATGTCTTTTAACCCGCTGAGGATGCATCCCAAATATATTTGGTCAAGTGTCTACGGGAAATGCATGTTGTAGCAAAATCTGCTCAACCTCAACAGGTTAATTCACCCATTTGATGTCAAGGGAGATCAGCTGGAGAAATTTCCTGCAGTATGTCATTTTCTTACGATACATACTTTGTCCTTTTGGGTTTTTCTTTTGTGTGTGTGTGTGTGCAAAGCTGATAGCTCCATACCAGAAACAGATTACAGATGTCAATATGTACTGATCTTTTCAATCGGCCGTGGAAAGCAATGAATCATCGATACAAAACCTGCTTCAGAAGCCCATATTTATTTCTAGTAGTTGAGACTACATGTACACGTATAGTCAACAGAGGAAGAGTTCATTATCAACAGTGGAAATTTGAGCATAAGTTATATAAATTGAACAGAAGATATGACAATTTGAATAACACTAACTCATCTAGCATAACATCTCCAGGGGCATTTTGTTATATTCACGGTAGTTATAAGACTATACATAGTCTTCTGAAAAAACAAAACAAAAACAAACCCCAAACCTTCTCATTGGCAGTGCAGAAAATGTAATTAATGGATGGAATTTCATTTTCAACCTTACAAAGAATTCATGAAAATTTCATGCCGCGAATATTGTTTTACAATATCATACCAGGCAAATGAAAAGTTGACCAAAGAGTGAAGTATATTTCCAGACAACATAGTGCACAAAACACTTGATCATTTGACTGTAAGGTATATTGACAGCTAATACTAGGATTCACCCTAAACATCTAGAGCCCAGCTTCTCCACCAGCGGGCCATGAAGCTCTCACAGGTGGGCTGCAATGTCGGCCAAAAATGCAATAGAAAAGATTTATATTTGATTGGTCTCACTATGGGCCTCAAAATAATGCAGGAGCCAAAGTGAGCCTCGGGTTGAAAAAGGTTGAGAAGCGTGGATGGAGAAAAATAGGAAGAAATGAATTTCTTAGTGATTGTTTCACGGCTGTCAATACCCCCGATATCTATGCTGTTATGCAATTCCATCTGTGACACATCTCAAACATACGCACCATGTTGTGTACATGCGCAAGCATCCATGTTTCAACATCGAATGGATAAAAGTGATAACAGGATGACTACATTTCGTATGAGGCATACGCCATGATCAAAAGTACAATCTTTCTGCCCTGCATACCACTTTAAGCTATGTCTTCCACAGATCCCATTGCTAATCTTCTGCATGGGAACAAACTTGTCGCAAAGAGACTCCGGAGCGATTCTCCTTCAACACACGTTGGAGAGGCCGGAAATCGTCAGGATTCTATTTCCTGTTTTGGCTGTCGACCGTGCACCAGGCACAGAATCCCAAATTTGTTGTCCTAGATTCAATGATGGCATTATTTACTGAGCTTTTTTTTTCTTTCTTGTCTATTCTTTCCTTCTACAGACCGTATCGTACACATACAAATAGATGGTTACTAGAAATAGACAAAGTAGGCGAGGTTTGGCAAATGATACATGGGCTATCTTTTTTTTCCTTTTTTTTTTAATCCATAAAATGTCTCCATGTGACCAAGTGTGAGGTCAGGAGGGCTTCCCTGGTTCGTGAGCGCTGGGCCAACGGAATTGATTTGCTCATGGGATGGCCTCATTTCTAAGCAATTTGTCAGCGGAATCGGCCTATATTGCTTCCCGATAGAGAATATCCGAGTTGTTTCCAGCTTTCAGGGGGAGGAGTTTAAAAGCATTTTTGGGCGCAAAGGTCTTTTACCCCAAATATAGTAGCATGCATGATACACAAAAATGTACAATATGGTACATAACCCTTTGTTTGAAAAACGATCCTGATTTACACACACACACACACACACACACACATACTTACACAAATACATGGAAGAACATGACGTTTGATGCATTGCCAACTTCATCAAACACAAACACAAATGCACATTCAAAGAAATACTATCTATACTCACACACACACAAACTCATACTGGTATACAGGAATGTAGTTATCCCCTATCCATTCTATTGGTCTTTCTCTTGAACTACAACATGATAGACTTTGAGTGGGACAATACACAGACCGATGTGGATCTTATGCACTGTACCATGTACATATTACCTTTGTCATCAAATTAAACATTCTTGAGTCCTTCCAATGTGGACTGAATTTCATACACATATTTCATTACAACCTACATGTATCTCAACCTACAGCAAGAGGTTCATCTAGTAATGCATATATGTCTAGAGTATAAGCAGGTATGTATTCCCTGAAGGTCCTCATTTGAAGGTACCTACAAATGCACACATAAACACACCTGCACAAATATACACTGTATGCACACTACCTTGTAGGTATTCACGTTGATTTCATCTGCATGGTGTCAAAATTTCACTCAGACATGGAGAAGGATAGACAGCAAAATACAAGATACAGTTGAACCTCTATTATCCGGCCTCCCTTTATCCGGATCTCTCTATTATCCGGACGCAATCTCGCCGTGATTTTTTAATCTTTTTTTAATAATTACGGGAGGAAACACACATGAATTACATATACTTGATACATTTCTTAATAATTATTTAGGTAAATCATCCCAAGAATTTATAAAAGAAAATGATTTCCGCTTGCAAACACGAACCTCTATTTTGGGGTCTGTTACTGAGTGTAACAATGAAAAGGTCGCAGTATACACATTACTACATGTGGTACTACAATGGGCTACATCAGTACATGTGTATGTGTATGTACCATAGAGCTCTATTATACGGTATGTACATGTATAAAGCATTGAGTCTCCCGTATCCGGCCAAATCCCTTATCCGGATGAGCCCCGGTCCCGACTTGTCCGGATACGAGAGGTTCAACTGTACCTCACATATGTGCATTCATCTCACTGCATCAGTTGCAAATGTTCCTACAAATGAAACTTTAACTGATCTGAATCCTCTATGTGCCCAGACATTTAGCTTAACTTGCCAAGTTTTTTTTTTTTTTTTTTCCACCAGCATTCAGTAATCCATCCAAACTTGACATAATTGAAAATTGAGCAAAGTGCAATCAGTGGTAGCAATGTGTCTCAGTCCAACATGAAGACTATGGTGACACAAGAAGGATAAAATGGATGAGGTAAACCTCAATCTGTGAAGAAAGCACCTCAGTGAGCATGCCAATTGGCATACAAAGTGCAGTAAGGGTTAGAGAACATTTCATACATGCAATGAATAAGTGCATTTTTTCCACATCATGATAGATCTCCAGCATCTAATTCATTCTACTTCTTGATGTACAATCAGACTAAAATGCCCTTATCCATCAATTTCTTTTCTTCTTAATACTGGCTATTTTTTTTTTCCTTTTTCCTTTCATTTGAGGATTCAACACAGAAAAAAAAAATCAACTCACGAAGACATACATTGGCCTTTTTCATTGCTTCTCAGAGAAGCAAGTAATGAATGTCTGTCCTCTACTTTGGGAATGTGATCAATAAGCTCACAATTTTTCTTTTAAAGAGGAAATGCACCCCAAAAATGAATAAACTTCATAAGAAAGAGAAAAATATCCCCTTAGGAACAATACAAAAATGACAAAAATTGGATAAGAAAGAAGGAAGATATGACATTTTAAAATTCACATTTTTCCAGAAAACATTTCTTGACCACACCTTATAGATATTCAAATGAGTGAGTTGATGATGTCATACCCTCGCAATTTTTCATATATGTGAGATTTCAACATGTCGTATCTTCCTTATTTCTTATCCGATTTTTGTCATTTTGGTATCATTCTGTAAGGAATATTTTTCTCTTTATTTTGAAGGTTATCTATTTTGGGGTGGATTTCCTCTTTAACCCTCTGCATGCCACATTCATTACCTGTCCATTGGTTTGTGTGCAAAATTTGTGCACATTTGACTTATTGGCATAGAAAGGGCTGAAAAGAAGGTTTTTTTTAACCCATAAATTTTCTTCCAATAAATGTTATTAAAATGAAAATTGATCTAAAATTTCCTGTTAAATACAAAGTCAGAGTTGATCTATTCCTTCCAATGGGAAAGGGGATACGTAAACAAGGAATCAGGAATGACATGCAAGCAATAAAAAAGTTAGTTTGACTAAAATGCCCATTTCAAGGTCTCCACAGGTAAAATGTACCAGGGGATTTTCAGGTACAAAAACATGTTGTTGATATTCTTGATCCCACTGGAGTTTGTCTCTGGTAAAGGACATAACGGCAGGTTGTACACGTTTCCATCATACGAGTATGCAAAGTGCCTGTAGGTATTTTCAAAACTTTGACCAAATAACATCACCAAAGTTTTTCAGCTTCAATTTTTTTTTCCTCCATTAACTACAAACATTGTTGCAAAAGTAGACATAATCATGAATCTGTTTTTCTTAATCTCAGTACTACAATCATGATACAATGAGTCATGTTGCCATGGGGATGCTCGTACCTCTCTACAGGAGATCTTCTACGGATAGATCAAGATCTGGAACGTGTCTGAATGACTTTTCAAGTACCCTGAGGGCATGCTTAAGCATATCGTTTTATCATAATATCGTTTAATGTCTCCAAGGAAGTCAGTCCTTGCTGTAAAAACTACAAGACAAAACACGAAAGCAATTAGCACGGGATTTCAAACAAAGGGCATTGCAGATAGTATGCATCGCTTCATGGAAATGTTGCTAAAGATGTTTGCAATTGCTGCATCCCATATGTCATCATTTAAAATTGACGATTTAAAGACAGTACTTTGGAGCCGATGGGAAAGATGAGGAAAGGACATACAATGAAAGAGGAAGATGGAGAGAAAGAGAGAGATTGAGAGAGAGAGAGATTGTGATAGAAAAAATAGGGGATGAGAAAGAGGTGGAGAAAGAAGAAAACAGAGGGAGTGACAGAAGGTACAAAAAAGAAAGAGATTGAGATGGTAAAAATGAGAGATAGGGAAGAGATGAAGAAAAAAAGAGATGCAGGATTAATCTTCCTATATTCATTTTGCAAACATCACAAAATTTAGCAAGGTTGCACAACAATGTCTCTAAAAGACATGTAGGAAATCTTACATTATTATACCCCAGAGGTTTTTTTTTTTTTTTTTTTTTAAGCAATTAAAAACTAACCCCATGTTACTCCTTTTGTAATAAGAATAATAATTGGAAGTTTGGGTTTTTTTTTTTTTAGTCCGAATAATAATTCACTGGATATCTTTAGTATTGTTTCCCCACCATCATAAAGAAGTTTCCAGTTTTTATCATTCTGAGGACAGATTTGAATCGCCTACCTCTACACTATACCAGCTTATAAAAGGAGTCTAATTTTCAGAGTTGCAGGAGAGCCACACGAAATTTGCACAGAGGCAAAATGTGAGAGGGTAAAAAAGAGAAAAAGAAAGAATGCTACTGACACAGGTAGAGTTGGGGGAGAAGAAATATGGCATCTAGCATCAATTATGATGTTCAAATATTATGCTGCTGAAATTCATAAAAGTGTATCACTCGGTTGTGAGAACAAAAAGTAGACCATGTTTCTTGGAAATAACGATTACAATGTGAACCAGGAGCGCAATCGATTCCTCAGAAATGATAGTACCATCTTGAGAACAATGTCAAGTGATGTAGTGAGAAAATTACGGCACTTGACAGGTACTCGGTGGGAGCAAATAGTGGTCTGGAATCTCGGAGCAGATGTTGACAATATTGACCAGGAAGTATTGAAAAAATATAATGTATGTCGGTCATTGAGCCTGGCTTTCTGAAACAAACATGCCGAGACAAAGGAGGGAAAAGATAACAAAAATGACCAAAAGGTTTCATCCAAAGAATGGTAAACATCACACTTGTGCTGGCCATCTTTCTGCTCACTTGTACAAATGTTTTGCTTAATTTCCGGGAAACGATGCTGAAATTGTGTGCAGAAGCTCACCAATCAATAGCTCTCATTTGCCACCATACAAGGAATCTCTGGTGCCAACATAATGACATCACTAATTGATGGGGGAAAAAAAGAGAAAGAGAAAGACGAATAGAGCCTGAGAGAGAGAGAGAGAGAGAGAGAGAGAGAGTGAGAGAGGAAGAGATGGGGGGGGGGGGTTGAGGGGAGATAGAGGGTGGTGATATCCAATATTGTGATGCCTGGGAATTGATGGACTACAGTTGGTTTTCAGTCTATAAAATAAATAGACCTTTGGCTGATCAACAGCGGGGTTCAAAGTCTGCTTTTGGTTTCCTGACCGACGACATCAGAAACGCAATACCAGACCAATATTTCACAGAAATATGGAGTTTTTTTTCTTAAAAATTTGTATGAGTGTTTGGGAAATGGTAGTACTGCATAATCCATAATAATACAGAGATTTCAAATTGTGTTATCATCTTCTTCTTTTTTTTTTCCTTTGATGTAAAGTTTTGCCCGGTTCTTGGCAATGATTGAGGCTGGTGGTTGAAGACAACAATGAGCCAAAATTTGTGGAAAAAAAATATGACCAAATGATAGGAAAACTAGAAAAGTACTCAGAGAGCGCAGACCGCTGCCAAGCAGCTCCTTTTCACCCATACGTGCGTACTGAAAATCGCCCAATTTCTTACTGATGGCAACCCCCCCCCCCCCATCAAACTTAGAATTGTTCACCTCATCAGCTTCCTACTGCATGGCTCCTCGAGCAGAGCACACGTTTTAGTACGCTTATATGCAAACCTCAAATACTCCCAAGTTCATTAACCCTATTAGCCAAAATATTTCAAAAAATCCTTTAAAAATTCATAACAATTTCTACATCACTACCAATATTCAATCATCTGTTCCTTGTGTCATTACTAATTTTTCCTGTAGAATTTTTATCAAAACCAGTCACAAATTTTGGAGTGGTTATTTTGCACACAGACAAACAAACAAACAAACCAATGCTGACAAAAACAGATGTTTGAGAAATTACATGACGATGTGAATGTCTTCCAATGTGTCGTTCATCGCAAATTTTCCCAGAAATTTGACTTGTGCCATCTGCATATCGGACAAACGAGGAGAAGAGGAAGAGGAGAAAGAAGAGGAGGATGACGAAGCAGGTCATAAATGTGGAGCTACACAGTACGTGATCATAAATTACTGTTAAAGACATGAACAGAATGAATAGGGTAGGGGGAGACGGAGGTTGGGAGCTGTTTGTCTGGCTTAGAGATTACAAATTAACGATTAGGTTTACCCGATAAAAAGCATGATTCCGGAGTGAGTACATTTTTCACTTCTTTGTGCGTGCCTGTGTGTCTCTCGCAAGCACTATTTATCTCTCTCCCTCCCGATCTCTCCCCGGCCGTAAGTTATCTATTAACGAGCGTGAACTTCGGGAGGATGAGTGCGGCAGAAAGTAGCGAAGCTGGACATCGAGCGGCGCGGAAGAAGAGTCCTCGAGGAAAGAAAGGCTGAGGAGACGGATGAGAGAACCATGCTGAATTCGTTGTGATTAATCACCCCATGTCGGCCATTGTAGACATCTAGCATTACACTTCCATACAAGATGACCACACCCCATCTTTTTCTATCCTCTTCTATATTCTAGATATACGTCACAAAAAAAAAAAAAATATCATATGATTTGCTGGGTAGGCTAGCTTCTTGGATTCCAGAGCAAGGCAAGCTTCCCCAGGGGTTGCCGTGATGCAATGTGAAACGCAACCCGCTGCCCGAGTTTCAGATTTCGAAGTCAACAAACAGCATCCATGGTTTTAGTCCAGTTGATGTCTTGCCACAAGACATCACTACAGCCTCCATCTCATAAATCAGATTTTCTCCTTTACATTCCCACATACACCCAAGAGGACCTGGCTGAGAAGTGGTGGTAAAATTTCATCAGAGGAAAAAAAAATCTCCTAGGTGTGTTTCAGATGGATGATTGCTACACAGGATTCATTGTTTTTCTTTTTTATAAGAGATCGTCCATAAATCATCTAGAGCTGTCTTGACCGGAAAAGTGGAACAAAGTTGCTTAACCCTCTCTGGATATTCACCTCAATATCATATTAGTTGTATTCAGACAGTGATCCTCAACTTCAAGTTAAGCTAACTTTGAGGATAGCTCGTAGTAAAGTACCATGTAGATGCACTCAAAGGTAAGCTAACTTAAAGTTAACTCGATGATAAGAACCACAAGATTTCTCAGGGTTAATGCTCTAGCCACAAGCCATGGTGGGGGGGGGGGGGGGTCCCCACTCAAAGTTAAGCATTGTGTGGACATGAAAATCAACCAACTCTAAGGGCCCAGTCCCACTGGCATTTAGGAAGATTTGCATATGAATTGCGCACAGAATTGTCGTTTATATTTGCTACACATCCACAACCAAAATTCTGTGCAGCTCAAAAATCCTGGCAACGGAAAAAAGTGCCTCTGCGGATAATTGCAGATGTGTGCAGATGTCGGCCGACTCATACAAGCATGTTTCACGAATATTGCGGATGTTTAGCGAATATAAACCAATTTTGTGCACAATTCACATGAAAATCTTCCTAAACGCCAGTGGGACTGGGCCTTTAGGTAAGTGTGAGCCATGAGCTCCATTCCTTTTGCTTCCAAGTCAACCTCCCAAATAATTATAAAAAATACAGTGTCCCCTCTTAATGGGGATATCGAGAACTTCCAGTTTTATCATCAAGTGGGGCTTGCTCATAGTTAAGGGGCAGGAGCTTATCACCGATAAGCTTCGCTGTGTGGACACGTGTGGACAAGAGCTTATCTTCAAAGTTAGCTTGACGTGAAATTAAGGATCACCGTCTGAATGTAACCATTAATGTTTTGCAGAAAATCGTTACAACAAATTAAAGTTATGTATACCTCCAAAATAAAACAATAACATGAATACAACTAAGTGAGAAAAGTTCATCAAATAAAGATGACATTTTCTCCCCCTTTTTGGGGCATGGGGGGGGGGTGGAAGCTGCTGAATTAATTACATTACACCTTGAATTGCTTTCCAGTTTATTTGGTTTTTGTTTAAATATGTTCATAAAAAATATTTTGGTGCATTCCAAGTGTGATTTGATGAAAGAAAAAAAATAATACTGAAGCAGTATAAGAGGTGAAGGAAAGATTAAAACAGAAATCCAACTCAAAGACAGAATGGAAGAAATACTGTCCCCACTCCCCAAAGAAAATCTGTACTACAAAATTTTCCACACATAGTGCGACACACATTTTGATTTCATCTTGCCAGTTGCACATTGATCAGATTTCGATCCATCATAGATAGAAAGTGATCATGAAAACTTAATTAACTTTGAAACACCTTCCATCAATCATTTGTGCGGGAGGACGAGTGTGCTACTTTGTTGACACACACTGAAGTCTCCCCGCCATATTATACTTCTCTCTTCCTCTCTTCTCTAGTGCCTGGATGCGGCATCGCCATAGCAACACGCGCGGTGATACATTTGTTCTCCTCCTACCGTGTCTACAATCATAGCTTACACCTCATGATTACAAACTGATGATTAAAACGAGTTAGCTTGAAAGCTCACTGAATCAAGTTTAGTATATCCCTGAATACACAGGCAGGGTAAATTCTTGCCACAATAATGGTGTGGCTACTCACGTTTTAGACAAATGTATATGTTTCCCATTGCTTATATTCTGCTTTTGTGAGTGTACCCAGGAAGAGCTTCAGTGCACTCAGAAAGTTTGTGGATTACACCTGCATTATGAATCCCATCCAGCCCTTCATCAATCACCATGTAAACGAATGAGTCGGCCTGTGCGCATCGTGTCAAATCCACTCAACTTCCGATTTGGACTAACCAATTAATTTTATGAAGATTGATAAACTGACAATCGGATTTCTATTGCATGCATGTCACCTATGCTTGTTCTGGATGGATAGCCCTTTGATCAGCTTACATAGAAAGCATAGAATTTGTCACCATCGATGCTGTCCAAATTGTGCAGGATTCACTTATCACGGCACAAACTGCTTGCCAAAATGTCATTTTGATGGAGGAAAAGCCACAGACATTTGAATCCTCTTGAGCACCCCACAAATTTCATGCATTTCTACCGAGGACTTTCACAAGTGCATCGAAACGCGAGAGTGGGCCGAGCGAAACATTCAAATTGAAACGGTAGACCGCACTCATGAAAATGCCTTTCTTTGCATGGCTTAGTGGGCTGGCTTTCAATTCGATCTTCTTTCTTCCAGACAAGTCCACTCACCTCCACCACAAGCATGCATGTATAACTCTGCAATTTTGTTGTTGTCCTCCCCGTTATCGCTATTATTTCTTTGCTCTCTGGTGTGGGGCATTGACATCTTTAGGGGGTAAATTTTTGTCACACTTTACCAGAGTGCAAAACAAAGTCCCAAATATAAGCTGAATATGGCCTTTCTCACAGAATACATTTTTTTTTTCCATACAGTACAAGTGAATCTCGAGCATACATTTTATTACACTCAACTCCTCCCTCCTCATCTTTTCATCTTTTTTTTTTCTTTTCTATCTTTATCTCTCTTTCAACATAGCATTTGGTTCAAGATCACCATGGCAACTCAAAAATTCAGCATGTGACCCTACACAGTGAAAGAAAGAGGTAATGCAGGCAACACGTAAAGCTTTGGTAGAAGCATAGTATCTTTCAATTTGAGGGTCTGACAAAAAAAAAAAAAAATGAGCCATAGAAATATCTGATGTGCCAGAAATGAACAAAAGAAAATCATAAGTTTTTCGAAAGAACCCCTTTCCACTGCTCCATTTTGCTTGATATTCTTGTGATCTGCATTTCACATAAAATACAGCGCCCCACATTATATGTGGCAGACAGAACACAACCAATTGTTGGGGGGATAGAAATATGTGTGCTGTGCTATCATGCAACATGATGATGGGAGAAAAAAATCATCTAGACGGTTTATGCCTGATTGCCGCTGAGACGTGACATGTTTTCAAAGGAGACTAGGCAGTCAAAATTGGCTGAGAGACTGAGATTAGAAAGATAGATATATAGATAGATAGAGAGAGTGGTAGATATATGGATAGACAGAGGAGATAAGTAGATAGAAAGAGAAGTAGATGGATAGATAAATAGATTGATGGATTGATAGTTAGAGAAGTAGATAAATAGATAAATAGAAAGGAAGTAGATAGATAGATTGACTGATTGATAGATAGAGAAGTAGACAGATAGATAGACAGGTAGATGAATAGAGAGGCAGACAGAAAGATAGACAGATAGTAGATAGATAGATCGATAGGTAGAGAAGTAGATAGATAGAGAGGTAGATAGTTAGAGAGGTACAATGTAGATAGATGGACAGAGAGAGAGAGAGAGAGAGAGAGAGAGAGAGAGGTGGAAAGATAGATAGATAGATAGATAGATAGACAGGAGAGGTATGACATAAGAGTATATATATGAAAGGAAGAAAGAATGGTAAATGAAAGCCCCTTGATGAGTCACATGATTTATACAATGTCTGCTGAAAAATGCTAGATAGAAGAGACAAGAGAGGAGCAGAAATATGGGAAGATAAATGAGAGAAAGAAAAAAGAGATAAAAAAAAGAGGATAAGCTTGTTTAGAATGCAATGCAACCTGCTGGAAAAGATAGCTTGTAAAAAGAATATTGCATAAAAGTATCTACGATTGCTGGAGACGGTGATAAACAAGTGTAGCATTATACAATGAAAATAAGAAAAGAAGGCAAGAGAGAGAGAGAGAGAGAGTACTGGTAGAAGAAGAACTAGTACAGGAAGGCGAGGATAAAAAAAGACAGAGACACAGGTATGGACAGATATGTGTCGAACAACCCACACTTGTAAATCAATTAGATGTGGATCGAGTACTGTGTTTTTTTTCTCCTACTCTACCAAGCATTTAAAGTTTACCCAGGCTGGCACAAGCGACTTCCACCATCAACCATCAATGATGCATGGTTATGACTGCGGGAGAGTCGGGGCGCAGATATTGTCACAGTTTCAAATGTTGTAAGTCCCTTGGGTCCGCCGCCGGCTTTATGACATACAAGACTCCTCTAATCATCTAAGGGTAGTCATTTTTCCCCATCCTCCTCCCTCCTCCATCTTCATTCCCCTCCTTCTTTCCTCTCCTCCCCCACCCCTTTCACCCCCCTCCTCCCGTTGGCCAGAGTACCCTTATCTCATTTGTAGCATTTCCCAAGGCGGGCAAGCTGAAACCTGGACCGGGTGCACCAGAGATCTCTCAATTTGTCAGCACGACTTTCAACAAGTGGCAAAAAAAAGAAAAGAAAGAAAAAAATCCCCCCCAACAAAGAGTTTGACATGACCAAGACAAAAAACAATAACGACAGAAACACACCCCAAGCAAACCAAAACAAGACGTCTCTAAGTGAATGATTGGTTAGATCGAATTATCAACTAAGGAGACATCGCTGCATGAATATTCTCATTGAATTATAAATAATATTAAGCACAATGACACTGTAAGATACCACCTTGCACAAATGCAAGGTTGTATGGATGTGTGATCACTCAAGAGCACAAGGACACAGCTGGAAATAGAGACAGCACCAACGTTACTCAGTGTCACTTTTATTCAAAACAAAACAAATGATCACTTCTGAACTACTTGTTATTATTTTATGGAACAGTTCACTGCATTGGAGAAATTGCGCCTCAGATTAGCCATCTGCAAGTTGGGTTGTTTTTTTTTTGTTGCTTTGTATGAAATTGATTACTATCATTGGTTATTAATGGATGCACATATTACCCTGCCCATCTCCCCTTATCCTATATCACATTTACATTCCTTATCGCGCCAAATTTGTAGAAATGCTATCTCTATATCACACAATCACATGATAACTGCTTTAAAATCAAATTTCTGGATTTCACCAGTTATATACAAGAACCCCCTACCACCTAGATCATCTATAAAATGACTTTGTCAAGATTCAAGGAAATACGATATGAAAAAAAAAAATGCATGCAGTGTGAAATAAAACCTGGATGGCAGGATAAGCAAATCAAGTCTATCTAAGGTAGATATAAACTTGGCAATCTAGGGTAGATATAAACTTGGCAATAGCAGATTTTGTATCCACATCATATATCTGAAGTGAAGGCACACACTCTGTAATGCTCATCATATACCATCACAGATACAGTGCTCACCCGTTAATTGGGAACCCCTTTAGAGGGAACCCGCTTAAGAGCAACAAAACTTGATGTATCAAATTTTTCAAACTCTTCAAAAAGTCACTGTGTGGATCAAACGAATGAACGTTTGTTCCGATGATGCATTTGTCAAAATTATGAGACTGCTGTGTATTTTCTTATTGCCATTTGTGTCTACATGTTGTATCATGTGTGTATTTGTTGCAGCGGCTATCGTGATTAACTGTGCATGGTTTAGTACTCTTGGGCTTCATGTGTGCTTTGCACAGGCCTATATCAGCCACTGCTTAAAGGGGAAGGCTAGTAACTGATCAGTGGGAATCAGTGGAAATGCTGGGAGATGATTGTTCCAATCATTATGGGATTCATTCAAGAGTTCATTGTATATCTATTGTTGTGTGAAAATGATTTGCTTCAGAACGGTTTCATATTCAAGTAATGTGCAGTTTAATGCTTCCAGGTTAGCGTCCCTGGTCAGTGACGGAGCATTAATCTGCACATTACTTGAATATGAAACCGTTCTGAAGCAAATCATTTTCACACAGCAATAGATATACAATGAACTCTTGAATGAATCCCATAATGATTGGAACAATCATCTCCCAGCATTTCCACTGATTCCCACTGATCAGTTACTAGCCTTCCCCTTTAAGCGGAAGCACCGCTTTAACAGGAGAAAAAGTTGTCTCTCGACCCTTTCCGATTAAGCTGTGAGAACTGTACTGGGAAAAAAATGGACAAATATCCAAATATGCCTCATGTATTTGCCATGTTCCATATGAATATGTCTGACGTCACACGAGAGATGCTTTCATAATAGAGCAGAGATGTCGCTTTAATGAAACCTGAATTTTAGCCAAAGGCAAGACTTTCATGAATAATGACATTTGTTTTTCTTAACAATGTTTATTCGAGATGGTTTAATGCTGAACAAAAACACAACACACATACATACATACACACACACACACACACGAAAGTACACACAATGCCATGAGCTCACATGCTCACACACATGCACACACAAACTGACAGAATCACACACAATTACACACACACACACACACACACACAAATGCAAACACATTCGAAAATACATACACACAAAAAGATACAGAGCTCAAATCAAACCCAATACAGATGGTTTAACCCATTGAGGACGGACTGATTTTGCTACAATACGCATTTCCCATAGACCCCTGCCCGAGTATACTCGGGACTTTTTCTTAACCCGTTGAGGATGGACTGATTTTGCTACAACACGCATTTCCCATAGACACCTGCCCTAGTATACTCGTGACTCGTCCTCAACGGTGTAACAGGTTAAAGAAAACTGCCTGAATGAGGAGCTTGCAAAGAGTGATGATACCGTCATAAATGCCTGAATCAGAACAGCAATGAATGAACATCTTCCATTACCTTATCAGATAAACACTACCCTCTCCGCTGGCGTACCTGACCTGCTACCAACAACTAACTGAAGAAACTCCAATTCTGCACGTTTGCTAGCGGGGATAAGCACATTTTGCAAAAACAACATCATCTTGTCAGATACACAAGCGACAACAGGGAACCCGCTGTAAGATGCAAAAACTCTAAACAAAAATCACACACATCAAATATTGCTTGAAGCAAAGAAGTCGAGTTGTTGACTCTCTGCAGCACTGATGCTGTTTTTCTCCGTTTTTTTTTTTTTTTTTCTCAGGTAGTCCCTGGTAACGTAAACACTCGCTGCATTTGCGTATATATTCTGATGTCACAAACCCATCTCTTTTCCATTCTGCATCAAAAGTGAAAGCCTTTCTGGCATCACCAAGTCTGGGGCAATACTTTAAAAAAAATGTATTTTTGGCGATAAAATCACTACTACGGCTACCAAGTTCTTGGAATACAACACCGGGCACAACCATTAAATATGACCTGTACTGACCTTGGTTTTTTTTTTTGAATAACTGCATGCATTCACACACAGCTCAATGAAAGCATTTTAAATTGTTTCCATACATTTGTCTATTGCCTATTCCAGCTTTGACCGTTCTCCACAGAATTCATGCACAGCGTACCCTGTTTCATTTGGCATGGGGTTAATGTCAGCAAACACAAACCAAATCTACTCTCAAGGATCGCCGAGAGCTTATCTATGAAAGGTTATCTTTTTGCCTCTCGCAGCAGAAACGCACGTTGAGAGCAATACGTCCCACTTGACAGAATCTCTGGGTGACTAATGGATTACTTCTGATGGACAAGAGTGCCATTGTGTCCAGAGAAAACAATTTGTCAAGACACTGTTTGAGGGGCCTGCTCTTCTCTTCAATTTTGAAAAGGGGATGATTGGAAGTGGGGGGGGGGGGGAGGGGACGGAGGGAAATAATTGAGGAAACCTTGAAAACTCTGCTTTCAACATCTGCTCACTTGTGTCTGTTAGTCCGAAACATATTTTATTCAATTCTATCAACCTTCTTTTCCCTTTTGCGCAAGGACACTCTTCTGGTCTTCCTTAACATATTTTATTCAATTTCATCATTCTTCTTTTTCCTTGTGTGCAAGGACATTCATCTGTGCTTGTCACATTCGCAAGGAAGGAAAAGGCTGCATAGCATATAGAGAATTATGCTATTTGTTTTTGCACATGCTGGCAACTGGGGGGGGGGATTGTGAAACTCATGCAATGAAGTGTTGAAAACATTAAAAAAAACCTTCCCCTAGAAATTACTTAGAAAGAGCTAATGTAAAAATGCAAAATATCAGCATAGTCCTGTTGCTCACGAGCTGATGTTGTCAGATTCAATAAACACAAACACATGCAATAAAATCAGTGCCTCTAGCTGTGTATATCGTTGTGGGAGATGTCAATCGCTGCGAATGCCTACGCATCCATGCATATTTCTGAGGTGTGAAATGTTTTCTTGGCAAATGCCATGTGCTTCAGAATGGAGTACCCAACTTCTAGCCAAAATAACCACACACATAAACATACTAATACAGAAGTAGTCCATGTTAGGTTTCTGGGCTCTGGAATTCAGTATGCCTGAGTTTATGTGCCATTTTTGCTTCACATTAAAGCCACAAAATGAATGCTTAAAACCACAAGCATGCACACATTAGAAAAACCAACCTCATAGGTTAAAAACCAACAAAAACAATCAATTCATAGTTTAAAAACAACAACAAAACAACCAACTCCTAGTGTACTTGCTGTGTCTACCCACACAACTTTAGAATTCCACCCCCTCCCCCCCCCCCCCCAACCGTCATGATTGGCACATTATGACTCAAGAGAATTTTAAATGGCTGATGTCTCTGATTAAAAACCGTGCCAAGTGGGGTTATCACTGATTGCAAGGGGAGGTCTGGAAGAAGAAGAAGAAAAAAAAAAAAGCTATGGAAATGTCACAAGTGATGGCAGACATAACTCTGGCCCGCCCATTAATGTGACAATCATGTGGAAAAGGATTGGAGGGTGAAGTCTGAAGCTAGAAAGTGCATTTCACAGCTTTTCACTCTATTCTCTATCTCACACATATATCTACAATTTGTACATAACACTCACTCACAAACACTCACAAGCACACACACATATTCACACACCCACATACAACTTACCCACACACATACATGCAAAAAAAACATACACACACTTACATACAAACACAGTCAAATACCCACCCATCACCAGCACTGAACATAAGAGTATTTTCACAAGTCGCTCTAGGGAAAAGAAGATACTAGTTTGTGAAACATTGTAAACTCTTCAAAATTCATTTGATCACACCAATACAAGTTATATTAGCAGCAATATACATAATTACAAATATATTTGAATTACAAACACATCAGAGTACACTTCTCTTTTAGACATACAAATCTTTAGAACAGAAAAAACATAAAACTTTGCAAAATGCATTGAGTGCTTATAAGAAAAGGTCCGTATAAGCAATGAATTAGAAGGAAAACAGGAGCCCAATAATAACTGTGAAGCAACAATTGATGTTCGTGTTTAATTTCAAATTTGATGAATGCCAAAGAAGCACACAAACCTAAAAAGAAACCAAACTCACATTCTGCACATAAACACAACATCCTACAACAATGTATATTCAAGATGAGTGTGAAAGGGGATACCTGGCCGATACCGCATTTACAATTATAATCAGTGCCATCTTTATCCATCCAACTTTTTGATAAAATCATATATCTCCCCCCCCCCCCATGAATGATGTCTGTCATGTATTGATATATTATGAATCAAAACTAAACATTCAATCTGAAGATTTGATTGGAAGCTGTCAAATGAGATCATAATCTCTTTCTCTTTTTTTATTTCTCAGGTTTCTCAGTTCACCTTAAAGCTGAATTTCCTACCAAGTTCCAGCTGGTTTCACAGAGTAAAATCAGACAAATGGAAATATAAAAGTTTTGTCAAAATGACACCTAAGATAAAAAGTTATGGAATGCAGGATTTTCAAAAAAAGTAAGATGCAACCTTACATGCAACTGGAAGAGGTGGTGATATAATAATTCAGCACCGTGCTGACTTTGACA
This sequence comes from Diadema setosum, assembly GCF_964275005.1. Classification (NCBI taxonomy): domain Eukaryota; kingdom Metazoa; phylum Echinodermata; class Echinoidea; order Diadematoida; family Diadematidae; genus Diadema; species Diadema setosum. Next base: position 6,593,496 of record NC_092692.1, on the reverse strand, counting down.
GGCATGGAATCTTCACTGAAATTGTTGTTTTTTATTTAGATACAACCTAAAAGAAAAGATGCATCCCTCATATAACACTGTTGCAGTCTTGTAATATCAACAATGACTTTATAATGATCACACTTATGATACCCTAGATTATAAGCCAACTAGGGAGAATTGTAAGGGGATGATGTAATCATCTCTGCTGGTATGTATGTGTCATCTAGCAACCCAATATCATTGTGCAAGTCCGCATTTTGTTTGAGAATATTCCAGAAAAACAAGGCAGGTTTACAGTATTTTTGCAGCCATTCTTGTAATGCTCCAAGGAAATTAGGGCACACATGTACTAACAGAGGAATAGAATGGAAGGGAATACATATGGTGTGAAATGACACATAGGATATTTTGAAGGGTGATGATTTCCCAAATCAATCCCTTTATGTTAGAGTTATTAACTCTAGTATCCATACAACATGTAAAAACCAGAAAAGAATCTTCAAAAGGTTTATAAGAGAGACTATCAATGCCCTCAGAGTCATACACCATACACCATGTACTATGAGGATGACACCAAACATCTAAAATTGACAGGCTATATATCCAAAAATATTACTTGTAGGCACCCTTCTCAGATAAACCCAAGCAATGGTCAAACTCATATTGTTCTGCTTCGTGCGCTGAAAATATAATGTCAGCTCTATGATGGGGCAATAAGCCAAATGTGTGGCCCCATTGTATCGTAGTTATTGCAACCCAACTTGATACGGCCACTATACGAATGAATCGCGACAAAACACAACGGAGCCATTTAGTGAAAGCCATTAAACTGGTGTGACAACCTCGGCCATATTTCAGGGATTCAAGGGAGCCAAAAGATCTACGACCCACTTTAATTTCTTCACTTGTGACATCCATTGTATGGTAAAACAGTCATTTTGACACAAATGGGGCAGTGGTTTAAAAGAGGTCTTTTTCTTTTCTCATGGAAGAACGGAACGGGATATGTGCATGTGATGATGATTTGAACAAACAAAACAGACTTAGGGCCACTCAATTTTCCACACTGGTTCACCATGTGCCTGACATGTGTGGCACATGCAGCCATCCAGATATTTATGCTACAGTTTTCAAAGAGAGCGAGGAAAACCAATTTATTTATCGGACACACTGTCAGTCGATTTGGAGGAAGTTTGCCTCAAGTGCCTGCATGAATGCCATGGTGCATGATACACAAGACTTATCAAATATCACACTTTGTAAAAAGTTTTAGATTTTTTATTTGAAGATCGAAGGGGGGGGGGGATGCACATATTCAAGTATTGTGCCCTGAAGTAGTTTAAAGACAGGGAATATAACACTACCTTATACTCCCTTTGCTATCTTTAGGGTTATACCAACCAGATACAAAGACTGCATTTGACATCATAATCAGTCCAATGTCCACTGTGATGGAACATCTGTATTAACATCTTTGGTAGGAAGACTCATACTTCCTGCCATAATGATACAAAGGATATAATCTTGGATTGAATCATACTTTCATAGTACTTATTTGGCCTATAAAACTTACACACAACTCTGCACCATGTTTTTTTTTTGTTTGTTTATTTGTTTGTTTGTTTGTTTTTTGGTTCACTTTCTGGCCTTGTCAAGAAATACAGGGGGATGTCCCAAATATGGTCAACCTCTAGCTACATTCTACAACTATAACGTATATACATCAATTTAACAAGTTGAAGCTGAATTACATGTATATACACTCTACACTTCAATAACATTTACTTGAAAATTAAAATCTACCCATCTTATTTCTTGCTATTCTTTTGCTGATTCAGAGTTCAGTCAAATGAGAACTAGGACTGTCTTTCTGCTGATGAAGTGATAGTTTAGAATCTTAATGTAACTAGTGCACTGCACATGTTAGGATAAACTGTTGTGAGCAGACTTAAAACCAAAACCAAAAACAAAAACAAAACAAACAAACAAACAAACAAACAAACAAACAAACAAACAAACATTCAAACAAACAAACAGACAGACAAACAAACAAACAAACAAACATTCAAACCTAAATGTAAATAGCTGTCGATGAAGCTGCAGAATTACATGATAAAAACACACAACCACTCTTCCCAAGGACAGCCCAGATCTTAACTTTTCCATCATCACAAGCAACCTCCTGTCACATAATGGCAATGGCATTTTCAAGGGTGCTGTTGCTGTAAGGGGTTAATCTAATGTCTAGAAAATCTAAAGGGCTGGTTGCAGTCATATCTGTAGCTGAGAAGCACCTGTCTAGTGCAATTATCTCTGCTCACCATAATGGACAAAGAGGATCTTTCCCTTCTTTCTCCTTTTTTAAATTCTCTCAAAACTAGGGGCAAACTGGTGATTCTCTGAACCCACTGGGAAATCACAAGCAAACTCGAAATCATGATGCCATCAAAAATTTAGAAGATGGTTTCCAGCAAACCCTGCAGCATCTTATTCTCACCTAAGCATGACAATTTTTAGATTTTTATCTTTTTTTTTTTTTTTTTTTTTTTTTTACATGTGGACTTTTGATGCGGAGTAAAAGCAAATTTCAGACAACAACAAACTCTGCCAAAAATGATTGGAAAAGAAAGGCGTACATTTAAATATGAAAATAAGAGAAAAAAAAAATTCCTTAGTTCCTTCTAATGTACGTGTTACTTTTACCTTCTACTTTTTTAGCTACTGGGCAAATATTCTGCAACAAAAGGGGCTTATTCAGGGTTTATCTATAAATGACATTTCTTCTAATACATGTACCAACTGATTTATGTGGTTACTAAACAGACTTGTAATTTTGACACACCTGGAGTTCAAACACATAGACTGAATGCTATTGTAGAGACTTATTTTGAACCAAATTTATTTTCCCTGAGCTAAGTGAGCTCAGAGAGATTTTATCTCTTCCTATGCCATCCACCATGTCATACCTCTTTCACAATGGTACACTCCACTCTCATTCTATACCCACTAAGGCACATCTCCATGTCCTACTAGTACCCGAGCCATTGTTAGAATTTCCCTCCATTTCTCCTGATTGGTTTTCTCTGTGATGAATATTTATCGGGCACATCCATCCTTGTTACGAATTTACATACAGGAGTCATGAATAGTAATTCATCCTCTGTTGAGATCCTGTGTTGAGCCTTTTGAATATTCAGATCATTTGTTGACTATTTTGTATACAATGAATATTTATCAAATGGCAAGTGCCTGGATAAGTTATACAATAAAATTGCTGGGAAGGACAGTTCGCCAGCAGATCTCATCCAAGCAAGACCATGTGTCAGCTGTGTCCTGACTACCACTAAGTTGTACTGCCTCTAAGAATATGAGAGTGGACCCGGAGCCCTACACTATTTTCTGTTTTTACACCCCCCATCAACCATTTCACATCTTATACCACCATACATGTGCATCTTTTGAAAAGCTACAAAATATTTTCTGATTTCATTTGTGATTTCATGGCCCCCCAACCCTGACAAACATTTGACCACTTTTTGGAGACATAAATATGATCCTCAACCATCTACTTAATTTTTGTTCTTCACCAACTAATTAAACTGGGTTCCACCACACGAAGGCTCCATCAGATCACTCTTAAAATTAGTTGGAAAGAAAGAATTTTGACAGCTGGCTGATTATTTTTTTAAAAACTATTATGAACTCGCCTGGGCGATAGCATCTATTTCAACTAATGTATTTGAGATATCATCATTAAATGAATGACTGCCGTCACGCTCAGATTTTAGAGATTAACCTATTGAAGAGGAGTCCCAAGTATACTCGGACAGATGTCTATGGGAAATGCGTGTTGTAGTAAAGTCGACCCGTCTTCAGTGGGTTAACTGATGCATTTTTATGAAGAATGACAGAAACCTTCTCAAAGGTTTCAAAATACCATCTTCCAATCATTCATCCCTAAGAACTAGGAGCTACAGACTTCCTTGCATCAGTGGAAAATCTATCGCAAAATGACTCTGGAAATGATCTGCTCCATTTTCAATGGGTAGCCCTGTGAGAGGTAAAAATCCAATTTAAACAATTTGTAGTCCTCCTGGAGATGATTTTGTTTTTAAATGTTTATATAGCCATATTGGAACTTCATCAAACAAGAAGATATTAGAAAAACTATAACAAAACCTCATGCAGCATGGGGAATGGCTGACAATGCGTACAGGGCATTGAGTATTACCATCTCATTTTATAGCATTTAACTTTGTTGTTACCATGGCAACAGGAATAACGGCATTTCGCGATAGCAGTCCAGAGAGATTTAAGCCACTAGTGAGCTGAAAAGCCAAGCAGTATTGCAGGTATATTGGAATAAACAATTTTCTGTCAATCTCCCATTAACACTGGGTGGGAATTAAAATGGTGCGCTAGGTAAATATGATGATCCAAGGTGTTGCTTGTGTAACTTGTTCTTTAAATTGGACCTTTGGGGGAGAGAAATTATAGCTCTCCCTAACAACAGCAAGACAAGGGAAGACTCTACATCTAAATGCAAAATACAGAGAGATGGAGAGAGATGAAAAATACAAGCTTTACCTTGATTATTATTTCTCTTTTTTTTTTTTTGCGGGGGGGGGGGGACATTTTGCATCCCTTTACATCAGCATAAGCTCTGAGTTTTATGAGTGCATTCATCAATACTTCCAACTGTTGAATACAATAAGGATGAGATAAGTGCAACTTTTTTCCTCTTTCTGTTTTTTTTTATATCTTTCTATCTTTCTGTCTCTCAATAGTAAGACAGAAAGGTTTATGAACTGTGTTATATGAGGGATGATCTGTGTTACATGAGGGATGTACAGAATTTGAATGATGATAAAAAGGGGAAAAATATGAAATGCATCATATAAAGTTGTAATTTGAATATAAATTGGCCCATTTTCCAAACAATTTCGAAGAGAAATAACAAGTCAAAAGACAAAATAATGCCTCTATGCATCAATCTCTATCACTTTCACTGCACAGACCCTCCCTCCATTCTGATAAAATTGATTTTCCCAAATATTCACAGAAAAATATTGAAACTGTGGCAGTTTTTACACCGGTTGAGAAACATAACTGCAATGCTAAATTATAACAATGCTTTAAGAATTATCGTCCATACATGAAGGTATGGCTTCTTTCTGGGTACTCATTACTCTCTCTTGAACATAACTTACAATGCCATATAAGTGGTAAATCAGAATTTCCCATTTTGCTGTTTGGCCGGATTCAATAGTTAAGTAGTAGCAGCAGTACATTATGAGTAGACTCTAAAGTTACTGTCGGCAGTATTGCTTCTTTTGTCCAACCATTATTTCATGAAAAGAATCACGATTCAAATTACGCATGCCCAGTATGTGTGAAAACGACCATGAGGTAAGGACAATGAAGGAAAAGAAGGACAGTCTTAAAAAAAATTGTCTCCATCAGTTTCTATACAAGGTGTGCAGAGTCTCACATGGGTACTGGTAGATGCAAAATAAGTTTTGCCGTATAAAATGTAAATTTGCATGCACAAAGACAGAAATATACACCCACACACATGCACTCACATATGTATATGCATGTAAATACTAGTAGAGCCATTTGCTGGCACATTTTTTCATAATTTTTTCCATCATCTTTTTTTTTTCCATCAAAAAGACTACATGTGGTTGCTTACAAAATTAGTATTGTACAGAGTATTCCTCTAGATTTTTTTTTTTTTTTTTGGGGGGGGGGGTTGAGGTGGGGGTGGGGGTAGGGTAGGGTAAAGTGGCTGAGGAAAAAAGATGTCCAATGGTATCGCTTCCATAAAGAAAGGACTGATTACGTTTCAAGAGAATGTGTCATCTACGGTTGAAAGCATTTTTGATGCCCTTTTATAATTCAAACCATTAGGCTAAATGGCTCTGAAGTAGATAGCTTCTTTGTTCGGTTTTTGCTCAATTTGCAGACTGACAGCGAACAGTTTGGGCAACACGATCACACATTTGTGTCTGTTTTCTCCCACACAATTAGTTGCCAGGGTATTCAATGGTTTGGGGATTACATCATTTCATCTTTCATTAAGGAGTAACACACTCATCTCCTTTGGGGGAAAAGCTCCCTTCTCAATTTTGATTCCATCTTGACCCATCTCACTACATTTTGTCGCCGGGAAGAATTTTGAGGGCCTTCACACACTTATAAAAAACTAGTTTGTAAACATGTTTCTAAAAATGTTTCACGCCAATTGACTAATCCATTTTTTTTTTTCTTGTCAGTCTGAATTCAAAGTTCTGCAAACCATGTTTCTCCCACATATATTTCCAAAATGTAATTTGGCTGATTGTGGTCCAGAGGCACATATTTTCTGATCAAGTTTTGCTGGATTCTTGGCATTCATTTGCAATCCAAATGGTGTGACCATTAAAATCATGATTGAGAATGGGGAACCTATCTTAAAGACTCTGTGGTGTGGGAATAGAATGTTGGCATAATTAAAACGATCTTCATTCACTGCCCACTGGGGTGCATTTGAAAAGCACAACAAGTGCAGGCCAAGCAGAACCCACCTCCCTGGGCCAAGCCAGCAACTCTTTCCCATACATGCATGAAATTTCCCAACACAGAAGCATTTTGTTTATGTCATTGCACGGCACCTTGTCCGAGCAGAGCATGCCCTTTAGTTTGCGTATGTAAACCTCCAGTACACACAGCTTGAGCCCCAAGTTTGTTGACCTTTGAGTTCAAGTTATATGCCAAAAGACGAAAAATCCTTCAAAAAATCTATAAAAATTCCAGGAACACTGTCTACCGAAATTGAATGAGGTCTTCCTTGTGTCAACACCGACTTTTAATGCAAGTTTCATTTTAATCCGTAAGAAACTTTTTGAGTTATTTTGCAAACAGACAAACCAACGCCGATGATCACATAACCTCCTTTCTCAGTGGAGGTAATAAAGCCACACACAATTGTTACAGGGATTTCAAAATACATTCAAATTGGGCCAGCCTTCCCATTGTATGTTATCGCTATGCTACCATGTCTTTAACCATGCACCAGTATTCACTTATGCAATGCAGCTTGCGTAGGCAAATTGCATGCTCTTCTCTGCTATCAAGATCTGCGCTTTTTGATGGACGGGCTGTGGCATTTGTGACACAGCTGTCGCATGAAATATCATTCCCTGTTAGCAAATCAGTAAGCAGATCCATTCCTGCATTTGAATAATCAGTAAGTACTCTGAACACACTTCTGAAGAAAAAGCAAGGCTTCAGAAATAGGTTAACAAATGAGTTTTGCAGAGGTGGAAAGCCCTCTCCTATCCCACAAAACCTTATTGACATTTTTTTTTTTGCAGATATACTTAAAACTAGCATCTGCATGGCTAGATTATCAATTTCTAATGGACTTAGCACAGGGACATTTAAAATCCAGCTATCGCAGAGTAAACGCATCATCCAATCAGGCATTTTTTTCCTGCTACAGAAGGAAATAAAGAAAAAAATATCCAGCAGCTAAAGCATGTAAGAGAAAATTGTCATGTAATTGCATCCCCTGCCTTTTAATTAAGTTAGTTCAACTGAAAATGCCTTGAAATAAATCTAACAATGAATATTTTCCATTGACAGGCAGCCACAGAAACCTTACTTTATAATCAATCTACATTCTGCTCTAGAAGAACAATTTTTTTCTCATTCCATTTTCCAAGCCTGAATTTCTTTGTTCACTTTTTTTTTAAGTATTGTGTCGCTTGCCATCTTCAGTGGCCATACTAAGTCAATGCTTTTTACCTTTTCTGCTACTGCCACAAGACAGGTGAAATGGATTTTTCATCATCTGTCCCACTACTGTTTTAACAGGACCTTGACTACAACAACAACAACAACAACAACAACCACAACTAGAGAATCTCCTTGAATTTGAGGTGTTGTTGTTGTTGTTGTTGTTGTTGTTGTTGTTGTTGTTGCTGTTAAGGCTAGATTTTCAGGCATGATTATAATAGAAGGTATATGATAATGAAGCAAATTAGTTTGGTGGTTTCCAGCAAAAGAAAACTAAGAGTACATCACAGACTTTGTTACCCATTGTTACCCATATTTTTTGGTGTGATAATGAGAAACCTCTTATGAAATATAGAAGAGCATGTAATTCCATGAGGAATTCAACGTTTATTTGATGAAAATTGGTTTTGAAATGGCTGAGATATCCAAAAAGAGTGATTCTAATAAAGTGTGGGACACACACTTTTTTACGATTGCTCTGTTTTACTTTGTTTTTTGATGTTTCAGTCATTCCAAACCCAATTTTCATCAAATAAACTTTGAATTCCTCTTAAAATGGTATGCTCTGTACTATTGCATAAGTGTTTTCTTGGTATCTCGCAAAAAGTTAAAAGCCCAATTAATTCTCATCTCCACCAATACTGTACCATCCCTGTAATGTATAAAGTGGTTGGACAGCGACTGCAAGATGTACTCAAATTCTGACATTTCAGTGTTTTTGAACACATCTCATCAGAGGATCTTTTATGCAATGTGAAATGGTGTAGAAAATGATCCTTATATGTGGCTGAAGAGCTAAATTAGTCAAGTATTAGTGCACTTTCATATCATCGACACAACCCTGGCGATACTATCATCTTTTTTTTATATACTTGGGTCAAAACTTTCTTGGGTGAAGTCATCTCCTTCAAAGGTACAAGCAATTGTGGCAAGATGTTCCAATTCAATGGCTCAAGTTCAAAACTAGGTTATTTGAGAAAAAAATCTGCAGCTTATTCAATTTAGTCCATGGACTAAAATAAGCATGAAGTTAGCACATCTTACAGGTGTGTGTCACATCTGGCTGTAAGGTGTCAGCACAAATGTCAGGAAGTGTTCATTATTTGCATGTCTGTTTGTGTATGAAGTAATGTATCACACACATCACACAGTGGAGAGTTGCATTATCTATGAGCTAGCTTCACTGTAAATCCTTGCCAAGATACTTCCGATTCAGGAGTGTACTGTAAAACAAGGAATGCTCGCATGCATTTTCATTTCACAAATTTTGTGAGAGCCAAGATTTGCGAAATTAAAATGAATGCGAAAGTTCTTGTCTACACTGTACGCATTGAATGTTAAAGGCAACTCACGAAAATTTAATGCCGCAAAAAAGGCCGTCGGCTCCAATTCACAAAGATTTCATGCCGCGAAAATATCGTGTTTTACAGTAATACAGAGAAGTTACACCTGAGCTGCGATACTCTGATTAAAAAACACACCAAAGCACCGTACAAATAACGAACAAACGAACGAAAAACAAAAAACTCCCACACGCCCCTAAACAAAGGTGCATCTCAAGGGCAAATATCATAATTAGGTTAAAATGTGGGAAAATCAAAGACATTAAGCCTGCTAAATCAAATTTAAACTAGAAATGTCGCTTTGGCGACTGGTATGCCTCCGCCATAATGCATGATTTTCCCAATAGGTCTAGATAGTACATGTGGACACTGTGTGATTACATTTTCACAAAATTGGCAAAATATTGGAATGACAAGTTTGTCACAAATGTGTTGAATGTTCACCTTCCTTGACGTAGGTTTAATTGGATGAATAAGAGAGTATGTATCTAGGGATGTAAGGACTTTAACTTGACTTTGACCCATTCATACATTTAGGCATTGAGTAATTTTCAAGGTACAGGTGTGGAGAAAAAGTGCAATTTCTGAATTGAATAGTAAATTGTTACCATTTTCATCTGGCCCTTGACCCTAAAATTCATAAGATAATTACTTTCAGGTAGAACATGCATAATATGTATTAAGTTTCAAGGTAACTTGAGCCACTTCCGAGATATGGAGGAAAAAGTTAGTTCAGCACTTTCACTTGATCTTTGACCTTTTGACCTTTGAGGCAAAAAGAGAAAAAAAAAAACTTTCCAGAGAATTTCTATTAGGTTACACACGCATACACCAAGTGTAAAAAATAACCCTGCTGGCATTGCATAAATATGAGGGTAATAGTAAAATTTTGAAGTCTTGCACTTGACCTTTGACCCCTGACCTTTGACCCCATGAACCCTACATTCTCTAGATAATCACTTCCAGTCAGTACATGTATATACTATGTTCCATGAAGATACCTTGAACAATTTTCCAAGGTACGGAGAAAAAAAAGAAGTTTTAATATTTTTACTTGACCTTTTGACCTTTGACCTTTGACCTCATGACCCAAACTTTCACCAGAGAATCTTAATTGGGTAATACATGTATACACTAAGTTTCAAGAAAATAACTTCAGGCATTCAATAGATATGGTGGAAATAGTGAAATTTTATGTATTTGACCCTGACCTTTTGACCTTTGACCTTTGACCTCATGACCCAAACTTTCACCAGAGAATCTTAATTGGGTAATACATGTATACACTAAGTTTCAAGAAAATATCTTCAGGCATTCAATAGATATGGTGGAAATAGTGAAATTTTATGTATTTGACCTTGACCTTTTGACCTTTGACCTTGAGCATGTGCACCCAAAAGTTGATAGGCACAACTTCACCCCCTAATACACATACATGCCAAGTTTCATTAGGATACCTCAACAGGTTTCGATAGTTACCTTGTCCACAAAATTCATTACGGACGGACGGAAGGACGGACGGACGGACGGACGGAAGGACGGACGGACGGACGGACGGACAACCCGAAAACATAATGCCTCCGGCACCACTTCGTGGCGGAGGCATAAAAACCTTCCTCCTGGACATACAAAATTGCAATGTCTTTTAAAGATATACTACTACTTGGTGCCGTTGCAGATTGTGCATTCACCTCTATCCTCCCACGCCCCATCCCAAACATAAACAGAAAAATCCTCCCCTAGCCTCCTGGCCCTGCCAATCAAATCATCCCTTTCATAGATGGTCTATGAAACCAGCCGACCCTCAGTGACATGTTCCGTCTTCGCCATGCCGTTCTCAGGAGGCCAGGTTTCTGGCATGGACGAAAAATAATCGGCCGGTAATCGCGTTAGTCCCACCAACCAATGTCCCATGTAACCTGATTACCTCGCACTCGCTTGTATCTTATGATAAATGTTCACCTGCCTTGTTGTTGTTTTCTTCCTTTTTTTGTAACAACAAGAAGTTATTGTGTATTCTTTGTTCAAGACTTGAGAATTTCTCTATACACCATTGCTGTCATTATAGTATCATCTTCTCGCATACAAATTGCAGGCAAATACTTAGTTATGGCTATGATATGAGTAATATCATAAATGCCTGTAGTCGAGCTGATTCCTAAAATTTAGTGATGTCTTCATTTGATAGCGATCGAGAAATTGGACTGTGGATTTCCCTGCAAATACGTACTTTGGATACACCTTTCTGATATCATATTGGAGAAATTGCACTGTGGGTTCACAAGGAGTCAACATTATCAAATCACAGCGCAGTCATTTACCCTGCGTCAAATGCCAGTGCTTCATGACCTCTGTTGGTTGACGCCGCGTCGCAAAATGCCAATCTGCCAGGCAATTTTCGCAAGGTGCACGCGATATGAGATCGCAAGTCGGAGTGTCACTTGCAGGCAAAAATATATTGACTACCCCGGTAGACAATCACAGGCTACAAAATAACTTTGCTGATGTTGGAACTCGGTAGCAAGCATTACGTGCCTGCCTCGCAAGTTTTTGCCAGTCCCCTGTGTTGGCATTTCATGCGATAAGTCAATATGTGCAAAGCGCTAACAGCATGGCCGGAGTGGCATTGATCCTGCTAACTTAGGCAATCCAATCGAGTGTGGTGGTGGGGGGGGGGGGTGGAGAGCAAGCAAGAAAGTGATAAATATCATTGTGCAGAACACTCCTGACTATCCAATCTCTTTGTAGATGTCAAACAATCATTTTGATACATTAATTGTAGCATATTGGAATTATACTTAAATGTGACCCGCTGCAACAAAAGGATCCGAAAGTCAGAGGAGGACAATTTTCTGAAAATGACATGACATTATTCTCTTACTCTTCGACTATAATTTCATATATAGCACAACTCATAAAAGGACTTGGTTGCGGAGATATCAATGATTTTATTAGCGCATGTCAAGTGGCTGAGGAAATATGAGTTTCGAGAAAAATGCCTTCAAAGTTTTCCTTCCGACGTTATCATGATCAAGGAGAGGCGAGACACTTTTCACCGCTTGACAATAGTAGGTATGCTCCTAGCGACCTCCGCAATGTTCATTCACACTTAGTGCCAGCAGTCTACGCACAACCAATCAGTAATCAGGATGCCACCCACTGACCAATACGATCACTTCCTCGTTGCTAGGGGCGGAGTCTAGCTGCGGCGCTAAATCCAAATCTTTGGATACGTTTCTGTCACATTGAAAGTCGGAAAATCATGGCCCAGAAAAACGCTGATTTCTTGCCTTTCCTTTGATCATTTAGCTTCGAAATTTCCCCAGATGATAGACAAAACATTAGACTACAAAATTATGCCCAAAAAAGAAATCTGATTGTTTTGACCAATTTTGATGATGTGACTTCAAACTCGATTTTCTCGGCTCAGCCGTTAGCAACTTTAGGATCCTTTTGTTGTAGCAGGTCACAAATGTCCATCATGTAATGGTGTTTGCAGTGACCACTGCAGAGCAGGTGTATTAATGATACTCGACATCCAGAAAATACATTCAACAGTTGAAGTTTGATGCTACCAGTCACTACCAAAGTTTTACATACTAAAAGGATTGTATAGTAGTTAGAGAACACAACAACTAAAGTGATACACCTTCGAGAATTCACCCCCTCCCTTCACCCAGCCCCTTTTGTTTATGATCCACATATATGCCAAAATCCTTCGTTTTAATTAGCTATGTGTTGTGTGAGCAGTCTTGGTATCTTTTGTTTGTTTTTGCCAAAACAAAAAAACAAACAAACACTATCCCTTTCCAAACAACAATGACTGCATCATCATTATGTTGTCCTGTATTATTTGACAAGTGATATTATAAAGCCACAGTAACATTGTTACAAGTGCAATTTTGCAATGACCAGCAATAGAAGGCACAACCTATATATCCAAGCTGCATGAAATCCCAGGAACATTATCTTACACTGTAAACAAAACAATGCCAACAATAAGAGCAACAAAGATGCTCCCGGATCGAAAATCTGAGGAACAACTAGACACCGCGATGCCTCCGGCAGTCTCTGAGGCAAAGGGGGCGTGGAGAAAGAGGGTAATGTGCATCCCCCGTATCCCGTGTCTCAGGCTTTGGTTGTCACTGATCATCACCCTCTTTGTGTTCCAGCACACAGTGAACATGATTGTGGGAGGAGGGGAAGCAGGGAGTTCTGTGGAATCTTCCTCTACTGCCTCACACAATCCATCAGTTATACTGTCAGAACAGGGCCCGTTTTATCAAAAAATATAATCGATTGTAACTTTCCATACCGGCTGCCATAGACTTACCACAAAAATCAACTTTATAATCAATTATAACTCTTCATAAAACAGGGCCCAGATCTTGCAGATGGTCAGGATCAGTTATTCTACAATTCAGGATGGAACAGGGCAACAACGACAACAGCAGCAACAACAACAACAGCAACAGCAGCAACAACAACAACAACAACAGCAACAACAACAACAACAACAACAACAACAACAACAACAACAACAACAACAACAACAACAACAACAACAACAACAACAACAACAACAACAACAACAACAACAACAACAACAACAACAACAACAACAACAACAACAACAACAACAACAATTTATAGCTGCTTAAAGCAAACTCTTATACCCCAGAAATGTATTTGTAGAAAAATATCAGAAAAGGACATCAGAGGAAACTCTGATAGTATGTTCTGAAATTAGGATTTCTCTTTCTTTAGTTTTGGGGAATTCCAAGCGATGCCATTGCTTGATAAACAAGCTACAGTAATTTGTTATGCCACAGGAGTAGAATAATATCAGCAAAATATGAAGAAAATTCCAAAAATTTTAATATTTCTAATATATCGAAAGAGCACCTGACTGGCCTCCATTAGAGGACTGGGAGTAAAATTATAAAAAGTCTAGGAAATGTATGTTTTCATAAAAAAAAAAAAAGATTTCATACAATTCTTGTTATTACTTTTGTATTAGTCATTGTACTGCAAATTTAATGCTGTGATATCATGAACTGCTGCAGACTTCTTATCCAGCTACACAGTATAATCAAAATTTTCTCAAACTTCACTGATATGTTCTAACCGTTTTTTTTTTTGTTAATTTCACTGAATTCATGAAATATATTTGGATAAATTCCTCTTTTAGGAAAAAAAAAAAAAACCCTGGATGTCTACCTACCTCTAGAAAAAGCAAAAAAAAAAAGAAAATCCCACAAAAAACAAAACAAAAAAACAACAACACAAAAACCAAAAAAAAAGAAAAAAAGAAAAGGAGAAGAACTATTGCTGAATGTGATTTAACCCCCACCTGAAAGTGAGGTAGCTAGTTCAATGCAAAATATGTTTATATGCTTTTTATTAAAAAAAGAAGATGTTTTTACCATGGCAATGCATTGTTCAACATTGACAACAGATGTGCTATCTAACAAAATAAAAAAAATATATTGGTGACATGAGCTAATAAATTAGGAGTTATTTCAATCAACAATTTGTTTGTATGCTTTTTATTGAAAAAAAAATGGTTATCATAACAACACACTGTTCTGTTGACAAGAGATGTGCTTTGCACATCAAAATATTATACTGATTTCTTAAAATGCCAACTTGCATATATCAAATTTCTCAAAAACTGGGGAGATGGCTCAATCCATGATATTTCTGTATGACTCCCATTCAAAAATGGCATTACCATGGCAACGCATGGTTAAATGTTGACAAAAGATGCAGCCAACCACCTGACAGCCTAAACATCTCACCAACCGACCACAGAGTGATTCCTCATATACACACTATATGTAGATGAGGATATAGTAAAGAACAATAAAAAACTCCTTTACTTCAGGAAGAAGTGAAATATAAGCATTCTCTAAATTGAGGAAGAAAAGGCCACAAAAACAGGTCTTTTGCCACCCATGGATCATTCTCCATCTAAGGAAGACAAGACAAGAAAAGGAAACAACCAAAACCAGTCCATAACTTGAGGAAGTAAAGAGCAAGAAAACCAACAGGCCCCTCTAGCTAGGGAAGAAAACAAGAAATGAACACGACAAATCCTCCACTTCAGGAAGAAAGGAGCAACAGAAACAACAACAAAAACAACTAATTTCCCCCTCTCCCAACCCCCCTTCCTTTTTCACTGGCCAAGAAATGTACAATCGCACAAAGTGCACAGCCACTTTCTAAAGTGTGCCTCCACAAAATGGGACATGAATAAGCAATTGGTGTACATCTGGGTTCTTACTCAGTGTGACGAAAGCCGGAAAGAGAAGTGGGCTAATCACGGGGAAGAAAAGGGGTACCACGGAAAGACTCTCCGGAGGACATTCAAACAAGGCACGATGCTGAAGAATCATGTTAAGGGCTGACATACAGGAATGAAATATTTGCACAGTATTGAAAATTCATTCAAATGTGGGAAATTCAATTGTAGACGGAGATTAACATAAGGTTGTCTGCACCAGCGACAAAAAAAGCACTATTGATTTTAATTCATCCCCATTTTTAAAAATTTGTTCAGATGGCTGATATTATCAGTTCAACACTCTATTTCATGCAACCTGTCTCTGAACAATGTCAATAGCATTGAGAGCTTGAGGTAATAAGAGGTGTAATTTCATTGTCCCCCAAGGGCAATATACTGGAATAACTTCACTATTGTCCTCTAAGGGTATCACTGAAATAAGATCACAGGACATGTTTGTCTTTGGCATATACTGAATTTTGTACTGAAACCTTCAATGGAAGAAAACAAAAACAAAAACAAAAAAACATATTATGTATGTATTGTTATGTATGTTGTGATTATTATTTTGTAATGCGTAGTAGAGTGTATCATTATAGCTGCACAATATAGATGTCCTTTATTATCATTATCATCATTATTTCAGCATTTCTATCTCTGACAGTTCATGACTTAATGACACTGATACATACCCCTTAACTTCTCATCTCTATTATCTACAGAGTTGTTTGTCTGCCATTAGGGCATCAATGTTTTAGATAAAGTAGTCACTGATGTGCATTGATCACTGATTGACTGAAGTGAGATGATCTGTAAAATCCCAATATTCAGCATAAGATTAAAGGGACTGTACAATACTGGTTGAGGTAAGGGATTTATGTTTTGAACATTTCTAAGTGAGATAATGAGAAACCTAATATGAAATTTGAAAGAACATGTCATTTTACGAAGGATTCAACATTTATTTGATGAAAATTGGTTTTGAAATGGCTGAAATATCCAAAAAAAAAGTCACAAGGCGACAGGCCACAACTTTATTAGGATCTCTTTGTTTCACTTTGTTTTTGGATATCTCAGTCATTTCAAAACCGATTTTCATCAAATAAACTTTTGATACCCTTTAGAATTGCATGCTCTTTGACATCTCATAGAGTGGTTTCTGAATATCTCGCAAAACGTTAAAAGCTAAATCCTCGCCTCGACCAGAACTGTACACACCCTTTAACATGCTATCTTAGCAACAAAATTAAGACAGAGAAAAAAGCTGTTAGAAATCCCTTCCTCATTTCACATGTGTTTCATTTCACAATAAATCAAATTTCTAAAGCCAAAATTTTTATTTTCATTAGCACCAAAGCCCAATCCTTAAAAAAAGGTGTGCCTCTAGGAGTATTAAACAGACATCTTTCTTTACCAATAAATGTGGCTAACATCAGCTAAATGTGAAAGTGTTGCGAATGTAGACTCTGCCTAACGGTAAATGAATTTCAGGATATATTTTTCCCCTGAGGACTGAGAAACATACTTTTCAATCTATCAGCACATACTCAATGGATTGCACTGTCTGGAAACCAGTTCTGATGTATCAATCTTTGCTTTGTTGGGTAAACCCCAGCCAATGTTTTTGATTGTCAGAAACAATATTTTGTTTGAAATGTAGGCATAAAATTTGAATATTGGAGTAAAACCAGCCTATTTCCGCACCAACACCCCCACAAAAAACAAACAAACAAGCAAACAAACAAACAAACAAACAAACAAACAAACAAACAAGCAAACTGACACGAACAAAGCCATGGTGATTATGCAATTCATTCAGACCTTATTGGGAAGTATTCAGATATCTAAAGTCTTTTCGTTGCTTGACTCCTTATTATCTTTGAAAAAAAAAGAAGAGGCATCCAAGAATTTCTAATACTGTAGAAGTGGATATTTTCGCGTGACTAATTTTTCGCGCTTGGCAGGGTAAGAAGAGTTTTGTGTGTTTTTGCTTCCGCGAAGTCAAGACATCACGCACAGGAACATATGGCAAGCAAATATATTCGCATGATATTATTTTTGCGCTAGTTTCTGGTTGCGCGAAATGCATGAAAATTTCAGCACTGCGAAAATTTCCACTTTTACAATAGTTAAAGCAACCAACCCTGCTGCTACTTTATAATATCTGGTGATAAGTAATTTTTGCTCTTCAACCAGTAACCTACAAGAAGTTGGTACGTATTAGACAAGGGATCAGATGTCAGAAAGATGAAGGGATTGGGTTGAATCATTTTCCTTGTTCTGTTCCCCCCCCCCCCCACCCCTTTGCATTTAGTCTGTTTTTTAGCATAGTTTTCTAGCTCTTCTCTCCCTTAATATCTCCACTGGCACTCACGTTTGTAAAACCATGCATGAGTTTTTGGGCTGCGTTTATCTAAAAATTTTCTGAGGCAGAATCACGATCCTAAATGCATTTGAGGCATTTTCAGGGGTTAGATAAAGGCAACTGTGTTTTCAATGCGTTTAGAAATGGCGTTTTGAAACGCATATAGAAACGGCATTTTGAAACATGTTTAGAAATGGCGTTTTGAAACGCCTTTCAAAGGGCGTTTTGAAACACGTATGAGACCATAATCGCCGTTCTTTGAGCAGATAAACACAATGCCATTTGCATTTTACATCTCAAGGTCAACTCCCAGCTGTTTCCAGTTGTGCTCTCTACCCATTATATATATGTGTAGGACTGATGAGGCATGTTTGCTGGTACGCAATTGACCTTTACTTCCCGAGTCGAATGGCGCAAAGTAGCTGCGCAGTGACAACACTCGAATCGCGATTGTATGATGGTTAGATAAACGTGGCACCCCCAGAATAGTGTTTCAAACCACGTTTGCACACACCATTCCAAACGCGTTTTGAAACGTGATTCTCTCTCTCAAGTTAGATAAACACAGCCTTGGTCTGTCTTCTTTGCTACATCTCTCAAGACACTTCAGACCATTTTGTGCATTTATTGACCTTATTGATTCTCCCTCTCTATCAAACTCTGGTCTCTTGCTCAACTCTCCTAAACTGCACTTTTGCAAATTTCCTCTCTCTCTCTAGTGCTCTTTTTTTTTTTTTTTTTTTTTTGCACACTAAGATGAGTCACTATTCAGCTCTTACTCTTTCTAGAGTCTCTCTTTTAGCTCTTTGTTTGAAGGACGCAAGAAATCTTCATCAGGGTATGATCTCTCTCTTGCTTGTTTGTGGATTTATATTTTCATATCTCTTTGACCCTTTTGCTTTCTCCTTTTTTGTCTGCCTTTCTAGTCTCTCTCTCTCTCTCTCTCTCTCTCACTTTTTCTCTCTTTAGAAGCTGCATCCTTGAAGATATATTTCCTGGCATCCCTGTCAGATCTCTTCCTTGATTGCTATTGCTTGGAGATGGGGTTAAAGGGATGGTATAGTTTTGAATGAGATGGGGCTTCAGGTTTCCAACCATTTTATGAGAAAATGAGAAACATTTTTAATATGAAATATGAAAGAGCTTACCATTCTAAAAGGAACTGAAAGTTTACTTGATGGAATTCAGTTTTGGAATGGCTGAGATATCCAAAAACAAAGAGGTCTTAATACTTTGTTCTGGGATATCTCAGCCATTTCAAAACAGATTTTCATCAAATGAACTTTGAATTCCTCTTAGAATTGTATGCTGTTTCATATTCCATAAGTGGTTTTTAATTATCTTGCAAAAAGTTAAAATCTGAATCCCTTATCTGTACCAAAAGTACACCATCCCTTTAAAGCTACAGAGACCTGCCGAGCAAAGCAGCACTCGCAATGCTCCATGCAAAGGGAAGAGGGGGCTAGTGGGCTTTCTGTATACGTCAGCCTCTTTCCGCTAACCTCTCAATATCTCCGCTTCCATTAGAATACCGATTAATCCCACTTCTCAATGCATCTATCCTCTTCCCTCGTCTTGCTCGTTCTTCGTCATTCCAGTAAAATCGAGGCATTACCGAATGTCACAACTCATCAGCGATTGATTCTTATGATACGCTATGAGATTACGATATGAAAGTGAATGATTCCCTTTATTTTAGTCCAAAGTATCATCGAGTGAAAGGATCATGCAATGATGTGTGTTTTTGAACTTCACTTGAAATTGAAGGACCCCAGCTTCACCCATGCCATGAGCAGGTTACTCTTTCATCTAGGATGTGACTACTAACCCTGTCATGACTGTGGTCGAATGATAATCACATTTTGGGGTGGGTGTCCTGTGGAGGTTAAGCCTTTCTGTATCAGGGACTTTTGGACGGTGTGTAAAAGGCTATGGAGGTTTTCTGGGTCAATCTACACTCAAAGTACACAAAGGGTTAAAGTGTGTGGATAGAGATGTTCAGACCTCCCAACCATACTGAATTTGGAGGAAAGAATCTGAATTTTGACCATTCCCAGCTTTTGTTTCAACAGGAATTTAACATTTTTCTAGATAAATTTATGTACTACACACTCCTATGGGAACTGCTCTTTCTTTCCTACTTTTGAGCCAAATCATCCCTATTTTTCAGTCAGAAAGGTTGGGAGGTCTGGATATTATATCCTCAAAAGCAGCTGGCTGTGATCCTCTCAGCAAACCAGAATAATTGACTTTCTTCAAGTGAGTGTGTGTGTGTGTTTGTTTTTGGTTTTTTTTTGGTTTTTTTTTTTTCACAGTTTTCTACAATGGCTCTCTTCAATTATACTCCAAGAAAGGTACCTCAATAACACAACAGTTTCAATTATTTCCCTTCTATGATCTTACGAATGAGATGATTGCACACTGTGTGAAAATTGTTATGAAAATGCATCTTATAGGAAGGTTGTATTACCATAATATCATGTGAGGTGTGCTATGATCACGTCTAGACAATTATCGATTTTATTTGTTGATAAGAAGGATGCTGTTATTAAAAATTTGAAAAATAACCTTAAAACCTGATGCTATGGACATGATGTAAAGCACAAAGTGGACAAAAGATTGACTCAAGCAATAAGATAAGAAAGAACAATGCACATGGATGAAATATGAGTATATACGTTGGTGTGTTTGAATTGCGGATATATAGAATATGAAATTATGTGACATTGTACATCAGGATTAGAGCCAAAATTTCAAAGAGTGGACAAAGTTTCACCTCTTGAGCACACACATTCAACCACAGAAGTGAGAACGGGAAACAGATGACACTTTGAATCTTGTCGATGAGGAGCGTTTCACAGTTACTATAAGAGATGTTTCACAATTGACTCGGTCTTTTGTGTGCTGCAGGTACCCTACAAACCCATAGAGAGCCTCATGGTGAGGAGTGAGCATCAGAACGTCACAGCTCCACTTTGTGTCTCATGGAGAACATTTGAACCAAAGACTGCCATCCCCTCTAAACTACATTACGGGCAACTTCCCTCGACAGTAAATAGAGCAACTACGTGACATCACAATCTGACAAGGAGGAGGAAGAATTGGCAAAAATCCATTTTCTCTTTCATTTTCTTTATATTTGTAAGTTTTATTTTTCATCCTTTGTCATGTCTGTGATCTTGGCCCAGATCTACCTGGGTTCAGTTTCTCTCTCTCTCTTTTTTTCTTCCATGGATATAGGCCAGAAAAAAGGAAAGATTGATTAATCTGTAATGCATTCAATACGTCACTTAAATAAAAAAAGACCCATTCTCATCATTCATCCTTGCTGCCTCTTTCCGCTGATCTTTTCTCCCTCTCCAATATGCCTCAATGCTGTTGTTTAATTTCATATGCACACTTAGAAGTCCACATACTGCAAATCACAAACACACACTGAAAATAGAGCGAAAAGGGACAAAACCGCATCTAGACACAATGCTACGTGGCGAAAATACATGATTTCTTTTATCCCCGGGGGGTGAAATGCAAGGTTATCTATTTTCTTTTGTCTGTGGGATGTATTTCCTTTCACCCGAGTATGTAGCTGAGTCAGCGGCTGTCAACACCACATGCATCCGTGCCTCATATATGTTACAGACTCGATCCTCTTGATTTACCAATCTTTGCGGAAACGAATGTGTCACTCCATATTAGCTGCAGGGCAGATGTGGCATAATACACGTGTGTACCGACAAATTCATCGTCATTGAGATTGCAAATTGACAGGTTTGATGAAAAACGTCTTGTGTTTCATATGTCCGTGCAGTTCTAGATACAATGTAGATGGTAAATAATGCTGTCTTATGTCATTTTTTCTTCTTTTTGTACTGAGTCATGATCATTGTTGAAAGGAAGCCACAGAAGAAATAAGCTTAAGATTTGTTATGAACTTTTAATCATTGCCTTATGTTTGTGTGTGTGTGTGTGTGTGTGTGTGTGTGTGTGATGTTTTTCATTTCCAGTTATTGTTGTGTTTCATTTTTGTAATGTTACACACTCTGGGTTCATTATGTACACAGGGTCCCTTGGTAGAACAGTTTGAAAACTCAAAGGGCCATACCCTGCTTCAACAAGACTGAATAAACAAACAGGGCATGCTGGGGCTCCAATAGTGGTTGAATGCCAAGTATTTGCATGGGAAAAACAACAACAACAAAACATCAAAGACATTGCGCATGTTGCCTGTTAAGTCAAGATGGCCACACATTTCATACCATGGCTCTTTTGTGAAAGCAATATTTGAACCATAATTGCTTGGGGATCAAAGATTCAGCGCTAAGCCGGTTCAGAGTTAGCTCATGGGTACATTCGTACGAATGACCTTTCCTTTTTCTCAGTCGGTTAGGGGCACTTCACTTGGGTTTTTTTTTTCAGCCTTTGAAACTTCATTCTTGAACTTTTCACAACAACAACAACAACAACAACAAAAAGCTTTCCATTCTCATCTTTCAATCCATAACCCACTGAAGACTAGTTCCAAGTATACTCGGTCAGGTGTCTATGGGAAATGCGTGTTGTAGCATTATAAGATGGCTAAGTAATTTCCAGCTTGCTGATTGGTCAAAGCGTACCATGCGATCATTCGCGAAAAGTGTCTATCCCTGCACGTCCGTGGGATTTTCGCGCACCCAAATTGTCTAATCCATGGCTGAAATTTTCGCGGTGTTCCCAATTTTCGCGCATTTCGCGCAACCAGAAACTAGCGCGAAAATAAAAGCAAACTCTTCCGACCCGGCCATGCGCCGAGCGCGAAAAATTAGTCACGCGAAAATATCTACTTTTACAGTATTCAACACAAGCTGGGCTCGGAGAAAGCCTACTCTGGGCCATTTTCCAACGGTGAGTACAATTTCAAAATCTTTGATATTGGATTTATTTCATTATTTCTTTCTCATACAAGGTATATTCACCTCGCGTTTGAAATTACTTAGCCATCTTATAAAAGGAATAACGCATTTTCCCGTCGTTGTTCAGCGATATGCAGTGCACTCGAGGTTTCTTCTTCCCATGCACACTCCACACTCGCCTCCGGCTCGTGTGGAGTGCGCATGCTCAGAAGAAACCTCTCGTGCACTGCATACTCGCTAAACAACTCTGCGGCATGCGTTATTCCTATAATATCAGCCTGTCCTCAATGGGTTAACATTGCATATCACTGAAACTCCAACAGTCGGCATTCTCATACCCCTCGTGGCTGTCTACTCTATTTCAGCCGATTGTGCAACGTCTATGCCACTTCTATTTTTCCCTCCTCTGCACGAATGTTGCGCTGGGTGCCGAGCCGAAGTTGCAATTATTCGCGATTGAAGCTTGCTCAGAGAACCACATTCCTCCCTGTCACATTCGATCATGTCTCATCGCATCGGGACTCATTTCCCACACCAGCCACAGCTGCATTTGAAATCAGAACTCTTCACAGATCAGGAGTCGAATTCACAACTGTCCTTGAGACATGGTGCAACATTTGACTTTTCTTCGTCTTTGAATGAAATGTCAACAATATGTTCCCAATTTGCAGGTGGCAGGATTAAAGTCACGGTATAGTGCATCACTGGTGTATTCTCCGGCATAAAAGGGACTCTGTAATTCACTATTAAACTGTAAGACTTCAACAAACACGGCTTTTATGAATGCTGTCTTGTTTTCACAAATAACACACATGAAAATGAAGCATATAAGTGAAATTTGTGAAATTTATAAAGGATCATACACATTGTGAGATAGACATGTAGAAAATCAGGCATTTTAATCTTTACATAGTTTGTATAATTCTTCCTTCTTTAATTTGTATGCCTCCACAGAACAGTAGAATATCATGGAGTATTATAATCTTGCATCAAAGTGACCATTGCAAACACATCCGTGATTATGTAAATCATTCTTTATTCATCACCGCATGCATTTTAATTTCGCAAATCTTCGCGTGAATCAAAATGCACGCGAACATTCCTCGTTTTACAGTAGGTTGGTCCTAGGCTCAAAACCCTCACCATGGCTCCAGTTTCTTTTCATCAGGCATTTATCATGGAGAGCTGACAGATATCATTCAGATAGCAAACATGGATAAATGCAAGCATGGGAAACCACAAAGATGAATCATCATAACCTGGTCTGAAAGCTGAAATGTAAGCCACCTGGTCGCACCTGTGCATTCATCACAAATTCAGGGAATGATGTTATCAATCTTAGGGAGATTGAGAAAATGAATTGGCCCCATATTCATGGAAAGAGAGTTCAACACTGACTCCTACACAAACAAACACACATGCACACATCCCTGGTTTATTACAAGTATGGAGTCCTTCGCACACATTTTGCCAAAAGACAAAAAACACAGAGAGAGCTTTCAACCAAAATGTATGCATGGTCAGTGATCTCTCTCTATCTGTCTCATATTTCCTCCACCAGTCTTTTCTCAGAACACTGGTGGTATAAGAGTACAGATGAGCAGGTCTACCAGGGTAACAATAATACCCCCCCCCCCCCCCCTGTAATTGAATCGCAATGTGCGTATAGCGGGACAATGTCTGACTCATTACACTCGATGAGATATTGATTCCTGGTACACGTGCGCCACGCTACAGCACCACTAGTGACATCTTCTCCGGAATATCGGCTGACCTGTGCTCACTCGGCGCAAATTTTTTCCCAGAATCTCTGGCAAGATTTTCCATTTGCCGTCTAGCGAGCGGCATACATCAAGACGGCATGAACGCTAACTGCAAATGAAATAGTGTCCCCAAAGAGAGGAAGAAGGTTGACTGCTTTGTTTCCAAATCAAATCAAAACACGTACACATTCTAGCTGAATGGGGAGAAAATTGATGTGCTCCAATATCAATACAGTGACTATACTACTTTGACGTCATACACGATAGTCATCAGTGGCAGTCTAATATTGTTTCTTGGAAGCAAATGGCTCCAGGACTGGACAGGGCTGTCATTTCATTTCACTCATAGCAACGCATGACTGCTTTATAGACCTGAAATGGTTATCACTTGAGATGCTACATACCAAGTACAAAAGAAGAACCTTTGAGCGGGAAATTGCTGACAGTTAATGTCTTGTTATGGTTTTTGGAACACATTACATACAATCAAGCATAGGTTATAAAAGTTTCCAATATTAATGATAACCATCACCAAAAAAAAAAAAAAAAAAAAAAATCAAAATTACACTGGGACAGTAAGATGGACTGATTATTGTGACCACTACCCCCCCCCCTCCAAAAAAGGGGGTATTGTAGTAATTGCAGAAAGATCATTCTCTCAATAAGTTGTAAGGTAAAACCATTTGAGCTCTGAAAGAATGCAGACCCAATTTCAGTACCTGTAAGTTAATACTGTCACTTCACATAAGAATGTTCCAACACATGGCTGCTCTACAAATTTCACATGGTATAATAGCAATCTAGATGAATTTGGTACTTAAAAATTTTCAAGGCAAATCTGCAGACATTTTCATCCAAATAGATCCATGAAACATAACTCCAGTTGAGGCACTCTTATAATGCATATACATAAGATGATTTTATTAATGGCCACATGGGCCTTACATGGTGTTTGAATATCATTCTGGGAACTTTTTACTCTTTTTACAGAAGCAACTTCCTGGCATACTCTACAATGGTATGCAAACATACACAGCCACCAAATCTATCGTGTTTTGATTTGCAACTGGCAAGAAGCCTACTATAATCAAAAGTGATATTTGATTGACAGAGCATATGTGACCAACCACAACAAAAGAATCCTACAGTTGCTGATGGCTGAGCCGAGAAAATCGAGTTTGAAGTCAGATCATCAAAGTCTGTCAAAACGAATGGATTTCTGTTTTTGGCATAATTTTGTAGTCTAATGTATCGTCTATTATCTGCCGAAATTTCGAAGCTAAGTGATTAAAGGAAAGGCAAGAAATTAGTGTTGTTCTGGGCCATGATTTTCCGACTTTCAATGGAACAGAAACATGTCTGAAGATTTGGATTTAGCCCCGCAGCTGGACTCCATCCATAGCAATGAGGGAGTGATCTTATTGGTCAGTTCATGGCATCCTGGTTACTGATTGCATGGTCGTGCATAGACCGCTGGCGCTAAGCTTGAATGAACGTCGCAGAGGTTGCTAGGAGCATACCTTCTATTGTCAGAGGTGAAAACTGTCTTGCCTCCCCTTGATCATGATAGCATCAGAAGGAAAACTTTGAGGGCAGTTTTCTTGAAATGCTGATTTTCTAAATCACTTGACATGCGCTAATAAAATCATCGATATCTCTGCAACCGAGTACTTTTATGAGTCATGTCATATATGAAATTACAGTGGAAGAGTATGGGAATAATGACATGTCATTTTCTGAAAATCATCCATCCCGACGTTCAGATCCTTTTGTTGTAGCGGGTCACATATCATTTCATCAGTGTTAGAATATGCAGCCACTTGTACTCCTTTGCCATACCTGAAGTTGACTGCACACCAAAGTTCATTGGACATTCTGAAGCATGAAACCTTGTTGAATTTTAATAAATTATGAACAGACTATCCAACGTACAACTGACACTGAATGAAATTGCTGTTTACTTTTAAAATGTCTACATACTCTCAGAATTAATAGACTTTTGTTGATTGATGAGTCCGCATAACTGTACTTTTTCTTTCTTTTTTTTTTCCTCCTGAATTACTATATATTGTTGGATAATTCACAGGAGCACTTATCGCGTTAATTGCTTTTAATGATTTCTGAAAATGACAGCTGGTTGGAATGGACCGACATCGCTACGTGGATTTGCACGCTTCCGCGAACATCTGTCGATGACCTGTCTGAAAGGGCTTTCCATGAATGCGACTTCAATCGGCAAGACAGCGATTGCAATTACGAGGACTGTCGGCAGGTCTGGGTGTCTATGATGTCATCGAGTGGGCTGCTGGTAATCGAGTGTTGGCGTGCAATACAATGTAATGTAATATGTTTGGTGTGCATGATGTGTGCATGCGTGCAGTCATGCATGTAAAGACTTGCACGCATGTGTTGACGCCAACATGTATGAATATCGCGACCAATTTAGCGTATGTGTCAGTCCTTCATATCATAAAAAGTGAAAATATTGCAATAGACAGTGATGATACCTCTTCTTGGTAGAGACACCTGCAAAGACACTTTCAATAAAACCCATGCTTTTTCCTCTCACTCCTTTCTTTTCCTTTCCTTCATTTTACCCTTATCTGGGTTTGATGATAGCTATATAGCTAACACTTCCCTTTCAATAAATACAGAAAATTCAAGCATGCAGACAGAAATGTACCATATGTTTACTTCCACACTCATTCAAGGGAAGAAACTTTGTGGTGACAGGTGAATTTTAAGCATATTTGGAAGAGCAGGAGAAAGGAAAGGATTTTTGCTTCGTTTATCAAAAGATTGTGAACAATAAAAGCTGTCTCAAATGACACTTCAAAACATGTTCTTGCGAGGCACAATATCTTTCATTGTAAGGAACTTTTAGAATCAGCTAAATTACAGTCAAGGACATCATACATTTATTTTCATTTTTTCAATTTCTTTTTTCAATTTTTTTTCATTTTTTTTTTTTTTTTTTTTAAAGAAGGACAGCACTGCACTGGGAAATATGAGTATATGTATTTCTGGTCAATTCTGACATCAAACACCATGGCTCAATTTCTTCCAATCATCTCTTGTACAGGTTGGGTTATGGGTGGTGGTGGTAGTGGTGGTGTGGTGGGGGTGGGGTTGGGGTTGTGGGGGAGGTTTAATCAGCAGATGCAGACAGGTAGCATTAAGGGGATTACCGGTAGTGTGAGTGTGTGTGTGTGTGTGCGTGCGTCTGTGTGCGTGGATAGAGAGGCAGGAGAAGAGAGCAACCTGTGTGAGAAAAAGATGCCCCTAGCGATGACAGGAAAGAGATGTGAGGTTGAGGAAGAGTAGGAGGAGGTGGAGGTTGGAAGATCGATACAGGAAGGAAATACTTGTCAGAACTATCGGAAAGGGCAAACTTTTTTTTTTTTGCCAACATCAAAAAACCAAGAAAGAGGAGCCGGCAAGACTGGAGGAAATTGTTAAAACGACATCGTTTGAACTTCAGTGTGTGGCATACTTCTGTCTCAGAAGAAGGAGGATGGTCTCAGAACATGTCAGCATTACTGCTTTGCTTCATGCCAGAAGCAATCTTGAATCAAAAGGGGGCGTGTAAAACATCCTATATCCATACTATATGATTAAAGAAAAAACTAGGAGAGTGTCATAATCCCCAGGATTTGGCTTCATTGCCCTAATTTGGAGTTGATTAGAAGACTCACACTTTGCATGTTTATACAGCAAATTGATAAACTGAACAGAAAATGTATATTTTGAGTGAAATGACACCCAGGTTTTGAGTGGTTGAAGATTTTTTGCAAAGGTTTCAATTACTTTTTTCTATATACATTCTATGCCACACAAGGTTTGGAGGAGAGAAATTTGTCATTTAGGAAATAGAAATATGAATGAATGTTATGCACAACTGACTACTTCAAGGTAAAGATGCCTTAATTGTTTTCACCAATTAACCTGAATGAAAGCTAGATTGCACTATTGACTTCTTTTTAGAAATGAATTTCTGTGCATCAAGGGTTGCCTAAAATGTCTTTGAACGATAGAACTTCTGTTTGCATAAATGTATGCATAAAATAATGTTTATTTTCATTTTGCATTGTGTCAGAAAAAAAATGGATATTTGAAGTAAACATTTATTTGTTTTAACTGTCAGATTCAAATTATACTTTGCTTAATTACTTTGTTCAATTGACTTTGTATTTAATTTATGTATGAAAAAGAAATTCAGAAATAAAATCAAAATCAAATCAAATCAAATATAAAAGGACTGCATCTAGTGACTCTTTGCTTAAATTCAAAAAGAAAGTGTCTCAAATTCCTCTCATTTAATTTGAATCTCAGAGTTTCTTGATGATGAAATCACAGTTTATTCAGTTCCTATAAAATACAACATGAAATATGTTTTCAAATTCACTAAAAAAGGTATCTATCCTAAGCATTTAGTGACATAACGATTGATTTGAATTTTTAGAAGGAACTACAAGATATGATGAGGAACAACATGAATGATTCAACATCAGGTCATCTGCTGTCATAAGAGGACCCTTATCTAAAGAAACCAGTGATGAATAAAAAACAAAACAAAACAAAAAGAGAGAGAAGCTGTGTGTCAGCTGTCAACAAAAAAAACCAGCTACTCAGTGTGAAGTCATGTATTATTCTTGTTAAGAGTTTGGATGATAAGCTAGACAGACAATGTTTTGATTGAATGTCTGGGTCTCATATTATGTCTGTGGGGAGTCATCGATAAATTCCAGGTACGGCTGCACGGGCAAAAATTTCAGCTGGTCGGCACAAGGCACAGTCGGTGATGTGTGTTAGACAAGACAGCTGGATCGATTGATTTCTTGTGATCCAAGTTAAGGTATCCAAGGCTTTCAAAGGTGCATTCTTCTTCCTTTTTTTTTTTAAGTGTGCCTTTGTGGTTTGCAGCTCAGTATGTGAAATGTAAATACATGTGTATGTATCTACTGACATGTTGATGATGTTATTTATAGGAGAATAGATTACCTTTCTGCAGGCTAGGATAAAACTGACTTAAATCATCATGATGACAATGTTTATGATTATGATAAGGATTTTCATGATAAGAAAAATCACACTTATACCAAAAATAACAATGATATAAAAAGTGACATTAATGACATCAACATGAATAAAAATAATTAAATTTATGATTACATACTCTTGTTAATGTAGGGAAGCCTTTACATTTTTCTGTTCTCCAAGCTGGGCCATGCCACTATCATTATGACCTGAGTACTCATACATAATAATTCTTACTTCTGGGACAAGAGAGAGAAGCATTTGCATGAAACATCTTGTCCAAGGGATGTCAGCTGCAGACAGGATTTGAACCTTGCACC
Organism: Diadema setosum; assembly: GCF_964275005.1. NCBI lineage: Eukaryota > Metazoa > Echinodermata > Echinoidea > Diadematoida > Diadematidae > Diadema > Diadema setosum. Next base: position 6,563,729 of record NC_092692.1, on the reverse strand, counting down.
ATATAATCTGAGTCCACATCCTCATCCACTAGACCACAGGACTCACAAATGGGCCTTGCAAAATAGGATGGCTTGCCAAAATGCATTGCAGATGACAACTGCTAACAAGATCAATGAATGGATGATCATTATGTATAAGACAGCACATGAAATGAACTGGTAAAAGAAGAAAAGATAAGGAAGAAAAAGGTCTAGTAATTGCCTACATATTACATAATTTTTCCAGGAAGATGCTTGCTTCTGTCTCATCAAAAAAAAAAAAAAAGAAAAGAAAAGAAAAGAAAAGAAAAAGGAGCTAATCAAATAAGCTCTTCCAGGAGGAGCACATCCACAGACTTTATGCTCTCCTGTAAAACTTGATTTGAAATCAGGGACATCTGTGAACATGTAATGACTGGGTGAGAATCTCTCCTGGTATTGCGTTCAATTGGACTGACCTCGCTCATTTCCCTGGGCCCAATGCTTGCTGATTGACAAACATTGTATTGTTTGTATTGGATATCAGGCAAGACATCGGAGCCAGCTTGGACTGACCTGGCTGGGAAAATTTATAATGATTTCCATCATACATGGATAATCCCAGGGACACACAATATAGTAATCACGAGCCATGCCAGGATTTGAGCGGTGATGAAAATGGAACTGAGATTGAACACTTACCTTAGTCACTGAATTAGGATTTTTTCAAGTTTTTTGGCAAAAAAAAAAATGAATGTTTGACTTTGAAATGAGGGTTTGCTATTGTGGAAATATATTTCTGTAACTTTGCTTTACTTCATGCAAACAAGGTACCATTATGAAAGCACTCAACTAATGCTAGGGTACTGAATGGGCAAACTGGGGACTCCATACATAGTCAGACTGTGAAATGATTTTAAAAGAAATTAGGAGATCCCATTGTAGATGCCATTAATTTCCCCAGCTTTTATTGTGAATTTCATGAATCGGGTGATAAGCGTGAATCTAACGATAAGCAATAATAGTACCTCTGATCCCAACTTAAATGTGGCAGCACAAGAACATTTCTCTGTCCATAACTGTACTCCACCATCGCAAATCTAACCACCCGTGAAAACTGTCAGGAGGTCCCGATTTTCAAAAAGTTAGACTCTTTGAATAAATAAGTCATATAAAGTATTCAAATAAAAGATTAATACACAATCAGGTTTCCTTACCTCTAGCACTACTTCTCTTCAGACACACAAACTAGCCTACCTCCGTGTTGCTTTACATCATATCATTGTTCTGGCCATGTTTTATCCCATTTGCTGCACTGGCTCATTCCTTACACACTGACACACTCATCTGCTAGTCATTACAGCCGTGTCATTGAATACAGTAAACTTATAACACAATGCACACTGCAGGCGCATTATTCATCAATCCCTTCGACCCAGGAAAATGAGTTTGACAATATCATCTCTCATCCTCAACAGACAAAATGAACACTGTGAAAATAAATCTCATCTCTGAAATACATTATTGAAAACTAGTAATGTCGCTATGGCGACTGGTATGCCTCCGCCATGTTGCATGGTTCTCCCAATAGGTCTATGGTACGTCTCGACAATGTGTGATGACAATTTTACGTAATTGGAAAAAATATTAAAATGAAATGCTTGTTACAAATGTGTTGAATGTTCACTTTCCTTGAACTAGGTGTCATGAATATGCATTTGTGCAAAGTGGGTGTGGCCTGTTCGGCCCACGCCAGAGCAGAGGATGGATTGAGAGTGGTGACGATGGTGCCCAAGGCGAGGAGAGGAATAAAGTTTTGGTGGTGATTTGTTTGTTGTCAGAAATGATACCTGTGACAAGTTGCTGCGCCACCAATATTTTCCTCCCTTCCGTTATATAGGTTTCTTTGGATGAATGGCTATATTGTCTACAGAGAGCAGGTTTAAAGGCAGAGACAAACAAATACTTGCCAACTCCCATAGCATGAGGCAAGTGTAATTACGCAATTAACTGTGACCACAGCAGTGTAAAAAAAAATATATATGTATATATTTATGGGCATAGAGACCAGGTGTATTGATGAGCATTTTGGATGGAGTCAAAAGGGGCCTGAGCTTTCAATCCCAGCAGAATCTTTGGCCAGTTTGCCTCTGACAAAGATTCTGCTACAATCAAAAGCTCAGGCCCCCTTTGACCCCATTTTACTCCATTGGCTCCCCACTACTGGAGACAAGCAGTTTTCAGTAGCTTTTTTTTTTTTTTTTTTTGCTATGATGAGCATTTTGATGAGCATTTAAAAATGAAAAAAAATGAAAATAATGAAGTTTTTCTTGATCATGTTTTTTAATGGTAAATACAAAGCATACAGCATGAACTCTAAGTCAGCAGTAACAGCAACCTTATGTAGATATTATGAAACACATCGCACACATGCTCTTCCCCTTTTATAAAGAGAAAAAAGACAAGAAATATTCTTTACGCAAGGACTTGCAGAGTGATTGCATGTACTTACTAGCATTCAGCATGCTGATGGGAACATTTGGAAATTAGGGAGGTGGTCATTACATCTCGTGTTCAATAGGTCAGTGCACATGGTGACAGAATCTACTCATAAGAAAAGGAGGCATATATCTCTTGAGTTATCTTCCTCACATCATGTCATCACCTCTATCATCTACAATATACCTTGGTAGTAAGAAATAAAGAAAAGGAGAAACCATTAAATTGACTGTAGATTAGCAATTTTCAGTTTCCACTGAATCAACAGCTCAAGTGCAAGAACATACCCCCCCCCCCAAAAAAAAAAGAAATCAAAAAGAAACAAGAACATGAAAAGTCTTCCTAACCTTCGATCCATGCAATGGCATAAAACTATTGATCTTTGCTCACTGGATGTTGTCTTGGATCCAGCAGTAAAGCTTTTGATCTGCATAAAAAAATAACAACATCTCAAACACAAATAGCTGCAAACGAACTCTCCCTCTTTCTCACTAACACAAATAATAATCTTATTCTTTCATTCCCTCTCTTTCTCTTGCCCATACACACACACACACACACACACACACACACACACACACACACACATATATAATATACACACACTCTCACTCTCTCCCTCTCTCTCTTTTTCTCTCTCTCTCTCTGTCATATGTGGTGTATCATCATGTAACCTACAGGTATAAAGTAAGAGATCATAAAATGAAAAAAAAAATAAGTGTAAAGCTAGGTTTGTCAACCTAACCTCTGCAGTTTTCAAACTTGTAATTTTTGTATATTTCCCGAATATAATTCAGTAAAGAAAATCATATCAATTTAATGCTTAGCATCTAAAAAATCTATATATATGCCAAAATCACAAATTATTTTCCTGAAATTGTATTGCATATGATTCATATACCTTTGCAGTTTTCTAACTTTTAGTTCTTTTTCAATGTATTTTTGTTATAATCAAGTAAAGCAAATTGTGTATCAATTCAAAGCTTAGCATCTAAAAAATATATACCTGCAAAACTAAAAAAGATTATTTTCCTGACATTATACGGTTTTGTGATGACAGATTTCATACATGCATTATACATTTTCTTACGATCACGTGTACACTTGCTGTAGGGTAGTGTCATTGTAAGGGAAGACACAGCCCATTAAATCATGAAAAGAGTCTATATTCTGGTAATATCATTTAACTGCTACCACAGTATCCACCAAGTCAATGCTTGGAGCTCAGAGCCGTTCATAATCAATTTCCCTAGCAGTCTGGCAATTGATCAAACGAATATTGGCCAAAAAAAGGAAACAAATGCCATGGATGTCTGTCAATAGATTACCGCACATAAATCATCTGAAAGCCACACGGCGATGTTGACGACCAATCTTTTCTGTACTCTGATCAAATAGCCTTCGGTTCACTAGAGGACAACTGTTTTGAGGATTGAATTGAAATTTATTAGCCACACCTGTTGGTTATCAAACTTTATGATTCTCTCACAGACTCTGTGCAGACTGTTAAAAGAAAGCACATGATTTGGTAAACAACTCACAAAACGGAAGAATGAGAGCTGACGTATTAACTTTTGATCAATTACCTTTATAGCAGATGGAGTTACTTTTGTTGTGTGAGTGTGTACTTTGTTTTGCAGTTTTCCTTGAATTTCCCAACAATCACAACTGCAGCATGATAAAAGGTACAGGAACAACAGTACATTTGTAATGTTCATACAAATGTATAATGATTCAATATGATATATTGCACATTAAAGTGCCTCTTGTTTATCCTTTTTCATGCAATCCTACAACCAGATACTTACAGCGTGTGCATCTCCGCAAATGTCATCTAAACTCGCCTGAAGATTTATGGTAGTCAAGATTTTGCTTATCAGTCTTTGTTTCTGTGTGGGTAGCACCCATGGCCAACTACAATTCAACTGTAAAAAATTCTGTAAACAGTTGTCTTGGACAAACAAGGAAAGAACAAAGTTGATGTGGAGCATCGCTCTGCATGTAGAAGGTCCACATCTAAGGGAGATAGCTCCAGTCACCCCCTCCGCCCATAGGGGCCTGACCTTTCTTGCAACCTGGCCATTGCTTGCCATTATAACAACTGCCTGCTAGGTGAATTCCTTTTCAAACAGCACCCTCTTTGGGTCAAAATGAGACAGTGTAAAAGAATGAACAGCTGAAACTCGGGTGAACCACTTGTGTATCATGTCTATAAAAATCAACACTGTACAGACATTCCTGTTATTAGGGAGCTTTAGATTTTAGACGCGCGGACGTTCAAAGGGAAAAAAACATGTTCTGAGCGTGCGCAGTAACTTGACGTGCGCTACTGCGCACGCTCAGACCATGTTTTTTTCTCTTTGAACGTCCGCGCGTCTAAAATCTAAAGCTCCCTATTATTGTTTGTGTGTGTCTCTGGACAAGCTCATTGCTGTATTCGTCTCATCTTGCTGGCTTATCTGTTTGTCTAAAAGTGTGTGTGTGTGTGCCAGCTGCTAAGAATGACAAAACATGATCAAGCAGGCTCCTGCCAAATTTTCAGCGACTTTTGTGATGATGTTGCAACATCATTCAGATGTAACAAAATCAAAACGATGTAAACAACATGTTGTGGTAAGCTCGAAATATGAGTGGCCATTACATGCTTCTTGACAGAAGCTGTTCTGTTTAAAGAAATCATATTTCTGATGAGCATGTGCTAGATTTCTACCAACACAACTATAAAGAGAGAAAGAATGTGAGAAAAAAAAGAAGGGGAAATGAAGGCTCATTAAAATAACTGCAATTATAAAAGGTTTAATCTTAAGTCTATGAGAATTGTGCACCATTTAGAGCCATTGTGTGATCCTGTACCAAAACTTTCATTTGTACCACAGAGACGTTTCTATGAGCACTGAAGACAAATCAAATAATCTAAAGTTTTAGTTAATTCCATCAATTAAAACAAGTGTATGAAAATAGGCATATCTTGCATGTATATGCATGTACTGGCATATCTAATGTGTCACATGCACTTGCACTCACAAACCATGAGGTATGTATCAAAGCTAGCTCGTTTTTTTTAATGCTATTTTCTAATTGAGAGCGGTATTTGAGAAATAGTACTTAACTTCCTGAAGTACTGCAAGTCTGTACTTACACAGTAAATCTATCCACTCCTAAATGGTAATTTAGGCATGAATAGTGTTAAATCATGCATGTTTTGAATGGCAGGACAAGAAACAAACAAACAAACAAACAATTCTTTGTCCGAGTGTTCATGCACATGCTGCAGCGCAAATCATTGTGCTATTTCTCTAATTATCACAATAATTCTGAAATAAATGCAAGATTTCTGGGATTTAGATCATGATGCTGATCACGCTATTTAGTGGGACTTTTATGTCCACATACGCAAAATTCTGGATATCAAGACTGCGATGCAAATCTTGAGATTTGTATCCCACTAATTCTCGTCGGCGTGAACCTAATTATGTTTAAGGTGCGCAACGACAACTTTTAGTGAATATCAAGTGATGAGCGGTGGACCAATCAGAAAGCTTGAATCTTTTCAGGTGTTGCATAGATTGCTTTTGGCTGCAAACTCTGATGGCTTTACTATGTTCAGGTCATCTGGTACAAGAAAGAGATAAAACTGAACTTACCCCTCAGACTATTGCTCAAAACATTATTCTGACTTCTTGCATGGGCAAGGAAAGTGAAGAAATACAGTAACAGACAGAATAAGAGTAAGAGAGAGAGAGTGAGAGGGGGCTTGGAGATAGAGAAGAGAGAATCACAATGGTAGAAGAATGAACAGAAAGACAGAAAGAAAGAGATAGAAAGTTATTATTTCAGAAAGATACACGAGCAGAGATATTAAACTAAAGAGAAGAGAAAGAACAGAGATTGCAAACCAAATGGAGGAATACAGCTAATCAAACTGTCAATCCATTTTCAGTGAAGATAAACAAGTTTCGAAGGACAGAGGTAAACAGTCCTAGCAGCTTCCAAAGTGATAATTCTGACGGCATTAAAGCCAAGTTCTGGATGAGGCACACAAAAAAATTCTGCCCACACCGGCTCATTAGGTATACGGTGAATGTCATATTCCTGCCCCGGAGGCCAGCTGGCCTGTCATATGTGCAAATGAGAGCTGTTTTGCATAATAACGTGACAACTCTCGGATGCGCATCTGAGCCGAACAACCCAGGGGGTGCAGTCTGGATGCAGGACAACAATGCTATCAAGTCATCCAAACCCAAATCCAGAAATCCTCCCGGAGTTCATCATCTCCTTCATCTTGGTCCTCGCGGGCAGGGGTTACTGGGCAGTGCGGCTACGGAGCAGAATATACAGTGGCCATAAAAAAAGATAACAAAGGACCGAAGTATGTCATTACAGCATAGACTGACAAAAAGGAATTGCCCCAGGAATCGTGGCGAGTGCGTCATCTCACGCAGTTGGGAGACACTTGATTTTTCTATAACCCTGTTTTTGTGCAACCCTAGATGACATGGCCTATCTCTTCAGATTCCTGCTGAAAAAAAAAAGTTGGAATGTACACGATTAAATGGTTCACAAATCTTGAGACAGATAGTCGGTGGAGGAGATAAGATTACAACGGAAATTAAAACAAGTTTTCATGTACCTCAAGTTATCTCTATTTCATAAACTGGCAATGCATGATAAATACATGAGCAACATCATTGCACTTTTATACCACTCTGAAAACCAGCCTTTGGCTGATGAGGGTGTTCCCACCCATGAATGGAAAATAAAAATTGTAATTGAATTGAATATACGTAACTGTGCATGTAGCTGCTGTGAGAAAACCTGCATGTTGCTGAAGATGTCTCAATGTAGTGTGCTGGGAATTATATACAGATGGAATATCATTTATATCATCATCGGTCAGCTTTATTGGTGTTACAAATTTTGTACAGTCTTTGTTGAAAACTCCACAGAACTAGCCAATTCTACAATCCGCAGAGAACAAATAGAAGTTTGACTTCAGGTTGCTTTTATTAGTAGTAGTATTTTTTCTTTAGTAGAACACTGCACAAATTCCTTTTATCTACCCTACTATCATGGCACCCACAGTCGTCCCCCCTCCCCTACCCCGTAAAAAAAAAAAAAATAATATGGATACAAAATTTGCAATGCTTAGTGGAAAGCAATATTTCCTATGTTTTCAATCAACACATTAAACTTTAATTTGTTAATGTAATGACCTTTTCTTGACCTCATAGGATCCATCCCCCCCCCCCCCCCAGCAGTATCACATCTGTGTAAACATTCACTACGGTAGAATGTATACTCCTGTGGGAGCCTGGATTCTAAGACGAGCTCGGATCGAATGTCTCCTCCGACACACACAATCTTTCCTCTAATTAGGAAAGAGAGGCTACCGTGGCCAGTTGTGGCAGATTGTCTGCTCAGACCGCTGCAGGATGAGTTACACCACCACGCGGCCAGCACGGAATCTCGTCTGACCCACCGCTTGGCATGGTACAGACAGACACAGCACATCTAGTATTTCTCTCTGACCCCATTTCGGGCAGCGCGTGACGGTGGATCTTTCGGATTGACCACATTGGTATAGGTTTGCTTCTGCATGCAAATATCAATCCTGCACATCAGTCAAGCTTTTCTTGACAAAAGGAAGTTGTCAAGAGCAACACATTTTTTTAAGAGACAACTGACTACAACAGAGCTTGAATATGCATTCCACCCAAGTGGGGGTTTGGTGAGGTGTGTAATAGTCGGTTTGATTCAAAATTACCATGAACATGAACCTGTATGCAGAAAATACAATAGACATGAAAATGAATGAGAAGTTTTATGGATTTTTGAAGGATTTTTTTAACCTTTTACCAGATAGAACAGATGAACTTCGGAGTTCAAGCTGCACGTATCTGAGGTTTGCATACGTACTCTATAAGCGCATGCTTTGCGCTGGTGAGGCACTGCATAGCTGAAAGCTGATGATGTAAACAAAAGGCTAATATACTGGAAAATTGGGTGATCTTCAGCATGAGTTTATGAGTGGAAATGAGCTTCTTGGCAGAGGTCTAAACTCTCTGAGTGCTCTTCTAGTTCTCATTGCTATTTAAGTCCATCAGAGGGGACCATTAAATCTTCATGTGCCATGGTGTAAACCAACTGTGTGCCACATAATTCTGAGAATGCAATGCATGATGACTCTTGGGAAACATTCTGTTTTTCAAAACCATGCACCTTTTTATCTAAACATTTATGCCAGACATGTATTAAGCAAAGTTGGAGGGAAAATGTCAAGCTTTGCTGCAATGTACATTTTGTGACAAAACTATCATTGTTTATCTTGCAAACTGGCCAGTACAGCAGCAAGAAAGCTCAACCTCCGAATCACAAAAGCCTCAGGCATCCCTGATGCGGAGGTATACAGATCTATACTTATTGCACTTTATTTCAAAATCTATGCAAGATGGCCGCTCAAAGTCATAAATACAATCCCACCTACCCCCTCCCCCCACCTCTCAACCAAGTGTACATCTCAGCTTGATTGAAACCTGAATAACCCAATGATGGCAGACGATGTGGCTCAATCAATCCACAGGGTCACTGCGGGGTCAACACTGCGCAAATCTTGATATCCGAAAACGTACAGTCTCACTGCCAAATCAATGGAACGAAACAGCAGAGCTGCATATCCAATGATCACATGGCTGCAGATAAACCTGTGTCAACACGCTACAAGTGGTAAGAGCGCAACTTCTCCAGAAAACAGCTCAGGTGTTCAAAACACAATGGAGCCAGTACAAATGCATGTATATCAGTCCTGCTTTACTACGAAAGAAATCAAGGGGGTTTGAAAATGGTGACCTGGCTTTGTGGTAATTTCTTGGGTCCATACTGGCAGTGCATCTGGATTAAAGCACAGACTTTGCAGTATATCAATGTATAGAGTTGAACGTCTACAGAGAAGCTGTACTGCAAAAACAAATTTGAATGTAACTATAAGAAAAAAAAAAAACTGAAGTAGAGGACAGGACCTAGTCTCCACACATTGCAAGGAATAATACTGGCTGATACACCTTTAGAAAATGTACTGTCTTGTGAACTCGATCACAGTCTACAAAAGCCATGACAAGCCTGTTCTTATACAGGAAGAAATTTCATGAGGAAAAGGGTGTATTACTGGCCTGTTTACAGTTAGAGTTTGTTCATGGGCAGAATCTCGTAATTTGACTGATATATTGTCATTTTGAAATCCACACTGCTATTTTATTTTCACAAGTGTATCAGCATGTCAAGCAACTGAGTGAATTTCAAAGATGTAGACAAGAGTGTCTGCATTTGTGGCCTGAATTCATGTTTATTTGTGTTATGCTGACCAGAGAAATGACTTTTATTGAAAGATTAGAGTTGCTTCTATCAATACCTGTTGTTTTGCTGTATGAAAACTGTGTGTATTTTTTGTTTGATGTACCTTTTTCCTACAAAGCAGTGTGCTTGTTTTGCTATATAACTCATATGAAGATGTGCGTAGCAATGAAGGCTGAGCTCACTAGATTTAGACTTTCACTGACCCCATTCAGGTGCCCTGAAATTGTATACCGATAACATGTTTAATGGCACATGTAGTTGACCGTGTAAAGGGGAAACATGAACAATTTGATTGCTTTCGCACAGGCGGATTAAGAATTTCGTTTGGGTGCATTGAAGGCTCTAGGATAATTGCGGGGGGAACGGATTATACCAAAACTAGAGATAACGAGAACAGGGGAGATGGAATAAGTGGGATTGAAAAACACTGGACACTTATCTAGAGCTTTTGATGCTACTTCAAAAGACTCTATCATATTAAATGTAACCCACAAAACAGTATTCCTGTACAAACTCTGTCTAAGGTGATTCTCTTGTCAACGAAGATCCTTTGAAAACAACAAAGAAAAACAGTCATCTTTCAGCAATATCACCACAGCCTTGGGTAGAAAGTGGAAGTGGTGGAATTGTGGGGGTGATGCCCGGTTATATAGATGACGGCACTTGTCGTCGTAAGTGCAAGGTTGACTGGGGCTTGAACCCACGTTAATATGATCTCTCAGGTCAAGTGCTTCACTGCTCAGATTGTGGCATCTCAATTAGCTCACAGAGCCCCTTCCCCAAGACATGTGTAAACAAAAGGATAGGGTGACTGTGAAGAGCTTAAAGCCATTAACATGCACATGTAGTTCTCGTAGGCCACACAGAACTGTCAAAATGTACACATGTGCCAAAGAAATGTGTTAGATAAATTTAAATGCTACCATAACACACCATGACAAAAATGTGAAATATTAGCCAAAAAGCTTTGCCAGAACTTAAAACCTAGAAGCATACCTGATTGGGTTGCTATGTAATTCTTTTTTTTTTAAAACATTTGATTACATCGATTACAATATATTGGGTCACAGCATTATCCAGTATATTGCTCTTCAATGCCGCTGCGTGGACACAATTTGATCATCAGATACTGGCCCCATTCAACATACCCACTACTGAATGGGGAAGGCGTGACAGGAGATCAACATTTTTCTTTTCACATATTTGATCTCAAAACACTACAAAGCAAAACAATATCTCAGCAAATTGCAAAAGGCAGACATTATTTCTTGGAAGAGCTTTCCGATATATTGCAAGGAACCTGCAAATCCTATGGTTGAAGACAAATCTTTAAGCCCTTCCCAGTACTGTGTTTTAGCTTCAAACCTGTGAAGAGTTTCCAAGTCCTTCTGATAGCATTCTACCAGCGCACCAACCCGTGACATGCCACACGAATATAGCACGTTGCAAACTGCCCTATTCATGTTTTCTTATACGGTTTGCAAACAGTAAATTGCACACAATATGTCATTAAAGGACAAGTTCACCTTCATAAACATAAGGATTGAGAGAATGCAGCAATATTAGTAGAACACATCAGTGAAAGTTTGAGGAAAATTGGACAATCGATGCAAAAGTTATGAATTTTTAAAATTTTTGTGTTGGAACCGCTGGATGAGGAGATTACTAAGGCTTGTGATGTCATATGAGTACAACAGTATAAAGAAAATGTAAAGAAAATTCAACATATTTTCACTTTTTTCGCATAATAAAAAAGCACTTGACTTGCCTCTTTCTGAAGGCAATGGGAATAATATTACCCATAACATATGTCAGTAACGAGTCAAGGGAACGTGTACTTTTTTCAAAAGATGAAATTTTGTGAAATTCTCTTTATATTTTCCTTATATTGTTGTACGCATGTGACATCATACACTGCAGTAGTCTTCTCATCCAGCGGTGACTGCACAAAAACTTCAAAATTTCATAACTTTTGAATGGCTTGTCCGATTTTCTTCAAACTTTCAATGATGTGTTCTACTAATATTGCAACATTCTCTCAATCCTTATGTTAATGAAGGTGAACTTGTCCTTTAATTTGGTCTACCTCGTAGTGTATTGTATACATGATGGGTATCTTTGTTGAGATAATCCTGCCAAATAAAAGTTTTATGCAGTGTGTGAACTTTCCATACCATCAGGTGAGAATGAGAAGGGCGCCACTAAACTCATAGTGTTCGAGACAACTTAACGCCCTTCTCATTCTCAACCGATGATATTGTGTATGGTAGACAGAGAGCTAGCTAGCTCTACTAAGGAGGTTTTATACATGGAGTTCCAACTGGCTGTAATTATTCATTAAAACAGTTGTCAGTTTTCTACTGATGTACAAAGAATTCCACAGGCGCACTTGTGCCTTTGATAATCGATGTTCAACGCCGCCGTCTTGCTGAGCAATCTGAAGATTTATTTTGAACGTTATCATAATGTTGGCCATACTTTGCCTATTTATTCATTAAATGAAATGAAATTTCACTGAATGATAAAGCATGTAAAACAAAAGTCAATTCCGTCCAGAAATTTGCACAAAAGTGTAAATCAGAGCTGTATCATGTGAAAATGTTTAAAACTGTACCATCCTGGAAAGCTGGTTTTATTGATTTTCGGCTTAATTTCCCAAATTAAAAGTAATATGGAATAATCTTCAAGTATAATTCTTTATTGATAGATATATCAGATTAGTGCCCGCATATGCCCAGTTGAGTAATTTTTAGCTTTATTTCAGCATTTTTTGCTCAATTTCTGTTCACGCATCCTTGTGTCTGTACCACCTACCTTTTATTAAGAAGGGGTAGCGAAAAGTGATTACCATCACAAAGACATATCTTCCTTTGAAAGTGGCTGGTGATTATGCAATGAGACACTAGTCAATTGTCTTCCTATCTGTGAGGCAGCTCCAGCTTAGTGGCGGCATCAAACATGAGATCAAAGGGAATAAAACTGTTGTTACTCCATGTATAAAACCTCCTTGGCTCTACAGTAACATCATGTGGTGTAAGCTTCGTAGAAAGACAGATTTTGATACGAACTTTCAAGTTCTGAATTTTTACATCTGATTCATTCTCTTTCTTTCCTAACAAGGACTAATACCACATGGTGCAAAGTACTGTGAAACTCTCTACTGGCATGTTCTCATCATCCATGGAATTGTCTTCCTTTGCTATTTGTTCTCTACAGATAATCAGTCTCCACATGTGTATAAATAAAGTATGCTGACATGGCCTCACCCAGACAAACAAGGTGCGAGACGTGAACTCTCTGCACGTGGCATGCAACATGGGCTTAGATTTAACTCTTGAGATGTCTCTGTGTGTGGAGGTCGACGGTGAATAAAACCTTCTGGTGCTATATAGGGGCTAATGCTACCAACTTGGCCTTAGCCCCACACAAACAAGGTGTAGGATGCGCTTCCGCCGCACACATGGCATGCAATGTGGGCTTCACCCTGGAGATGTTGGGAATCCTCTGTGTGGAGGTCATCAAAATCATCAAGGTGCTATAAGGGTCAATGCTGCCAACATGGCCTCACCCGCAGACATTAAACAAGGTGTAGGATGCACATCCGCCGCACGTGCATGACATGCAATGTGGGCTTCAACCTTGTGATGTTGTGAAAAGCAACTCTATACCGGATCACCTTTGACACTCGGCAAGCATCATAATACTCTCTTTAACTAGCTGTTTTGCTGTGGAGACCATTTATGCTGTACACTAATTGAGACAATGATGGTTGTCAAAGAGGAATTCCAATCCAAGTTACAAGTTAGTCTAATTAGAAAGGCAAAACTTTACACGTACAACACATTACCGAAGTTATGACAAGTAGCTGTGAAGTTTTGCTAACTTTAGTACAACAGTTTTATACAGTTGAAATGAATATGCAAATAAGTGAGCTGATGATATCATCACCTCACAAGTTTCCATTGGTCATGTACACAAAAAAAAAAAGAGAAAAGAAAGAAAATTCAATGTTTCTGTTGCCAAAGTGTATAACATCATGCTATTCCTGGTTAAATAATTTCAGAATAATGATCACAGAGATACATCAGGACTAGAGACTGGGGCGTAAGAAAATTTTAGTCCTTATTTTCAGATTTACACTGCACAGAAGTTCCTCTTTAAGCCTGTACTCTGTGCTGATGTATCAAGGATGAAACCATTTGGTACTTTACGAGCATGGGCACGAATCTAATAAATAATATTGTGAGAAGAAAATGAGAAAGCAGTTTGATGATGTTCACATGACAACCACATCAACAATGAAAGGTGGACACTAGTCACTCCTGAACAAAAGGATCATTATCTCACGGAAAATTACTCTAACATAAATATCCCTCTTCCTTCACTTGTAGACATACCGGTATGCCCCCAGCATGTTCAAATTGGCTGCATTGTTATTTGTTAGTACTAGGTAGTTTGTTAAGTAGCAAGATTCAAGAAATTTGATGTATGGCAACAAAATGTTCTTCAAATTAACAAAAAAACATTTTGTAGAATATCACTACGAATTAATTGATTACAGGCAAAGAGACAAAAACAAAAACAAAACTGGGAAACTTGTTTTTCTCTTGACTTAATTTCTTTTGGCGCGACTGATTACTGAGATGCTGTTTATCCAGCACAAACTGCAATTAGGGAGGAAACCCTTGTAAATGCCTGATAAAATTTTCAATGCTGCTTTTTCCTTGACATTTGTCGAGACACTTGTAAACAACCTCCTAATCCATTTTTGAGTGGCTTCTCCAATCAACAGCCAAGGAAGGTGACTAATCTAAGTCTTGATGTAAGAAAGATGGGTACTAAAAATCATGCTGATACCATACATCTGGATTAGTATTATTATATATATATATCTTTTTTATTTGGTGTGGATGATTATTGTCACGTGTTTCATAATATGCCGGTACCAAAATAGCAAAACATGCAAACATATTTGTTTGCTACACTTTGTACATGTGAATTTATATCATTTGGCAGTCAGCAAAACTACAAAAATATCAAACCCATCTTACATGAGCGAGTACGAAGACTTGATATCTTTCATAACTTGCCACAGTATCTTTTGTTTCTTGTAGTTACAAATTGTAAAACTTTATATTTGTAGAATTTACCTATATGCGGCCAACCAACCTTTCTACCTGTAAAAAAAAAAAAAGAGGATTTGGCTCAAAAGTAGGAAAGAATGAACAGTTCACATAAGAGTGTGTACTAATATCATCAAGAAAAATAGGAAACTTCTATTGAAACAAAAGCTGGGAATGGTCAAAATTCAGATTCTTTCCTCTAAATTCAGAATGGTTGGAAGGTCTGTACATGTATCTATCTTTCTGTCTATCTATCTGTCTATCTATCTAGCTATCTATGTATGTAGTCACATATCTATCTATCTATCTATCTATCTATCTATATATCTATCTATTTATCTATCTATTCACATATCTATCTTCCTATCTATCTAGCTATCCATTCATGTCTCTACCTTTTCAATCTATTTTATCTATCTTAATACCCACCTAACTATCTACCATATACTCCATACTATCTCCACTGTAATCTACAAAAGTTCACCAATCCTTGATCACAATCTGACATTCTTGACTACCTGGAATCACTGAAATTCACGAGCTTTTAAAGATAATTTCACCAAAAAAAAAAAAAAATTAAATCATTCATTCTTAATGTACAACAAGCCTTCTACCAATTGCTTGGTATCTATCATGTATGCAATTAAGCGCTCCATTTACATAATTATTTGGTGCTTTAAAAACAGTGGATACATCCTGCATGAAATGGAGAAGGATATAAAATAAAACTGCTAGAGGGAAAATGGCATTACAATAGTCTCTACTCAATAGAGCACCACTTAATTGGGCACATCGCTTAATTGGGTTAGAAATTCTCAGATACTCTCAAAAGTGTACAAAAGTGTGAGGCTGCAGTATCTTAATAGGTAACCAGGGTTCTACGAACCAACTTGCCCCCTTGCCGAAGGACAACTTATACTCACCATCAGGCTGGCAAATGAAAAGACAAATGTGGAGGTTAAGTGTGGAGCCTCCGCAAAAATGCCCCCTCGGTCAAAGTTGGAACTTTACCTTTGTATCTTGTACATGTACTCCAAAGTGTGACTCAAAATACTTTCCATAAGTAGTTGATACATTAAATTCTCAACTTTAATGTCCTTGGCTTGATCAACAAATGCTACTTGATTAATTTCTAAAGTGCACTCCGTGAAATTCAATACCTCCCACATCTCAAGCTCTTACCAGGTATCAATGTTATACAATGTAGATGCTTGCGGGTACATGTCTTCAAAAAGTTCTTGCCATAGAAATGTGGCATCAACCAGGTGATCATTAGTGAGTAATGACCATCCATTAGTGAAAGTCACAGGGGGACGAAAATAAATGCCGTGCATGAGCGCCCTCAGATGATGACTTGATCAGGGTCAACATGAAGGGCGAAAAGAGTATTCTTGAAGACCCCTTATCTGGGTTCTTAGATGGTTTAGGGACTGTAGGAAAACTGTACATTTTTTTTCTCTTTTTTAGTGAGATAATCAGTAACGTCTTATGAACATACATACAATTCTAAGAGGTATTCAAAGTTTATGGATGAAAATCAGTTTTGAAATGACTGAGATATTATCCACAAACAAAGTAAAACAAAGTGGTCCTTATGAAAGGTGGGTTCCACCTTTTATTAAGATTACTCTTTTTTTTTTATATCTAAGTCACTTCAAAACCGATTTTCATCAAATAAACTTTGAATTCTTCTTAGAAGTATACACTCTTTCATATTTCATAAGAAGTTTTTCATCTTAAAAAAAGAAGAAGTTGGAAACATGAAACCCCATTTGAAGCAAAACTATTCATTGATTACATAAGGTTTTATGAACAGTTACAATCCATCAAGCAATCATCAAACATTTGTAATTGCATTACAAAAGGTAATTTAAGGATGCTTCCAAATTGTTCAATGTGAAGAGGCATTACGCTGGGCCCTTCTTACAATACACAGGATGTACATGTAAATTGTACATTGTACCTGAACATCCAGTAAACCTGTGTGGGCGTTCTAATGAGCAGGAAAAAAAAATCATTTCTGTGGTCACTTGTGACATTGAACATGAAAAATAATTCAAAAAAAGCAAACAACCATCAAAATTCACCCACTCACTACTGATTATGCAAGGACAGGAGTAAAATCAATGTTAATGTCATCAATGTAGTGGGCGGCAAGGTGGCTCAGTCGGCTGTACATCTGCCTCGCAATCAAATGGCTCGGGTACGAGTCCCATCTAGCGGGGCACTGTCGTGGGCAATCAAGCCATTCCCTCGGGTTAAGAGACAAAAACATGTTGTCCCTCGGATAGGACATTAAATGGAGGTCCAATGTGCGAGCAAGCCACAACTCATGCAGGTATAAAGATCCGGCACAACATGAGTGGGGTGCAAACCGAATTAAGTGGCGTGCCCACATACCTACATCAAAAAAATAGGTGAAGGATACCAACCCCCCTTTGCTTCGCCCCAGGTGACTAGCAACAGTCGGTAAACAGTATCAACTCAGTACATTGTACCATGAAAAGAAGAAGGAGATCAATACACTGTGGAATAGAGACTGTGAAAGCCTTTGGAATATTACTGCATTGCTCCTTTCGCTGAATTTCCTGAGCACTGCAATATGAAGAGTCTGCACTAAAGCTTCATAATATCGTCTTTAATATGTCAATTTTGGTATTTTAAATGCTGCAGACACTTAATTTTGCAGCAAATATGTCAAATGTCCCACTTCATTCAATGAAAACAACAATAACAAAACTCTATAATTACAAATCTTGAGAAAGCTGCCCCCAGATGAACTTAATATGGGGCTATAAACCTCCCTTCGACTTGATATATGACCGTGAGTAATTTCTTGTGCTCAGTCAGGTAAAATGAACTTCACATTCTAAATTCTGCAAAATCAAAGATATACAAGTAGTACTACATATTACAAGTAAAACATTTGCATGCTTTAATTTTCATTCTAGCTTCATGTTTCATGAAATGTGCAAAAATGTCCACACCTATAAAATTTACTCTTTTACAGTAAAACTATGAGAGACGCTGACTGGTGAAGGAAGCATACAAGTGCATGATTCAGCCGATCAGCAAAAACAGCAAAGTATTAGGCAAAAAAAAAAAAAAAAGAAAGAAAGAAAGAAAGAAAGAAAGAAAGAAAGAAATTACAGAAATGCTATATTCTTTAAGGCTTAGAAGAGATGACACATTGAAAATCCTTTTTGTTCTTCATTCAGTTTACTACACAGCCATACGTGTACTATCACTAACACACTTACAGACAGTTACAGACAGTTACAACCAATTGGAAACATACTCAGTACATGGAAAATGGTTGCATCTGTAAATCAATATAATGATTAATTGCAAATCCGTGTGATCGTGGGGGGGGGGGGGGTGGGGAGTGCTTGTCTGATAACCTAGGCTCTTCAGGATTGCAATGTGTTTTTCCAGAGTCCGATACTAGATTATTCATTATATTGAACTCAGGATTCCTCAATCACACCTCACTGTCATGCATCATCATCTCATTGTTCTTTAAACCCTTTCTGAGCCAGGGACTTTGAAAAGTGTGTACAAAGCTATGAGGTTCTTGGCACCAATTAGCTCTCCTAGCACTAAAAGGGCTATCAAACTGCTTTATGGGACTGAGCGACCAATGCATTCAATCTACGGGGTGCTGCACATGTCAGATGTAATGGGGCAATACTGCTCGGCAGCACACACACAGCTGACCAAACAGACCTTGGATCATGCTGTATCATTTGACACTGTCACGCTGTATCATTTGACACTGCCAATCACGAAAGCCATGGTACCGTAAGAGATACAAGGATGTAACAAGAGGAGCGAATGGCTATCACTCACCTCGACTTCAGATTGGGCTTCAAACACATGGCACTGGAATGACTTGGATATGGAACAAGTTGTGTCTCTGAAAACCGAAAGAAATCCATTCAGCCTATTAGAATCAGGGCTATAACACAGATCACAGAAAAATTTATTGCAGTCCCAATCAAGATGATACCAGCTAAAGCCACAGAAGCTCATTTAAAAAATAATGATAATTGAAAACTACTGCCTTTTCATTGATCATGCATCGGAATAACAAAATACTCCTCAAAATATTTCCCATAAGCAGGTGATACATTAAATGTCGACTCCAATAATGACATCCTTGATCTACTCAGGTGAGCTGGTTACTTCTACAAATGAATTTCACAGTGCACTGTGTAAAATACACCACCTGCACATACCAGAGCTCTCAACAGATACAAGTATCAATGATATAGACATGGCCGGCGCCACATTATCAAGTGTGTGTGTGTGTGTGTGGGGGGGGGGGGGGAGGGCACTTCAGACTTCTGGTGCCATTTCCGGATTTCATCAGCTAACAAGCAAAAAAAAAGAAAAGAAGAACAAATAAAAAAAAAAAAGGCCAGCGCAAATGCTGTAAGGTGCCACTTCTGGGTTTCTTCAGCTGACAAGCAAAAAAAAAAAAAAAGTCTTCAGCGCAAAAATGAATAGATCATTTCTTTCTAGTGCTACTTACGCACTTCCGGGGTAAAAAAAAGTGGGGGGGGGGGCCACAAAAGTGGTGACTTCTGTTGTATTCCTTTGTATGTGGCAAAAAAGTGGCCCCCCGGTTCTGCCAGCCCTGATACATACTTGATTGCAGATGTCTTTGGCAGCTCTGCCCCTGATAATGTGACAGTGACCAGCTGATCATTAGAGGTAAAAACCAGTCATTAGCACAGATTCCATGAATCCCACATTTCACAGATTCATGGAATCAACTGTCGCATCGTATGTTTTATACAAATAATGGAATTATGAAAATGATAAAAATGGTGACATTTTAACATATGCCATCACATGTCCTGTAAAATGAAGGCATACTTCCTGTTTAAAACTTCACACACAGGGAAATCACGGATGAATAGCCATGTACAAATTTACTAAAAGTATTGAAATGCATATGACATCCTAAATGAAAACTTGAGCATTTTGAAGCACATTTATACAGTAGTTTCCACAGGAAATTGGAAATTCAATACAGTACTGTCATGCATCAGAGAGTTCATTCAAATCAAATGCTTGTGTGGTAAATGGAAAAATGCACTATTGTTGGGTCAATGCATTAAGGGCGTGTTGTGACCACAGACTGGTGAGTGAAACCTTTCCAATTTATTCTTCTTCTTCTTCTTCTTCTTCTTCTTCTTCTTTTTCTTCTTCTTCTTCTTCTTCTTCTTCTTCTTCTTCTTCTTCTTCTTCTTCTTCTTCTTCTTCTTCTTCTTCTTCTTCTTCTTCTTCTTCTACTACTACTTCTTAAACTAAATTGAACTGAACTTGCCGCCAAACATGAATTATTAAATGGAACCAAAATATTGAGTTTTCATGATGTATGGAATTTATATTTATTGCATTAGTTAATGCGAATGGTTGAAATCATTTTATGTGTGACATAGCTATTACTGTAAAGATGTTTCACTATCATTCATGTAATGTAGTTCACCCTTTATAGGGGCTGTTTTATTAAATTGTCAAACAAATCCATGCGATTTCAACTGGAGACTGGCAGCATCAGCGTTATCATTTAACAAGTCCGGCTTACAACACGTGAGTATCATTAAGCACACTATGGCAGTGATTTCTACAAGAATCTGACGGAAAATTTGATATTGCGCCTTCTTGTCGCAGAAAATTCTGATAACATCACTTGCCTCAGTGGTGCAGTGTGATACAGGCTTGCCTTTATTGCTCTCTCACATTGGCAGGTTTGCTGTGTTGTTTCACTTTGTGATTTGCTTGTACAGGTGAAGATGAAAAAATGCAACAGAAACAAACATCATATTACCCCAAGGAAGGGCATTCATAACTCGGGCATCCATTAAAGATAACTGGAGAGGATAAGGTAGATCCTGTTACCATGGAAACATGATTCATCTTGACACGCAAACAGCCATGGATTTCCTACTCACCCGACCACGAAGGCAAAGCACTTGACGTGGTCCATGCGACGGCCGCAGGACGAGATCTCGGGATAGCTGTGCTTCATCAGCATCGCCTTCGTTTCGTCCAAGTCATACACCATGACAAGCGTCTCGCCGAGCTCCAGAATCATGTTCTGCCATGTTGTCATGATAACAAAGTACAGGAAGACAGACAGAGAGAAGAAAGAGGAAGTCACAGCTACACTGTAGGAGCAGGTGTATGTAAGTAAGCTCTGAGATAATTAGGTGATACGTCATCAATGTATCACCTACTGTATATGCACAAATTCTTCCTTTTTTTCCCCATTTCTTTCTGATGAATTTTGCAAATGCAGTATCTCAACAATGACTTGTCAAATTAACATGAAATTTTCCGTCAACATTTAACATGTCAACCTCTCGATAAAGAAAACTTTTTCATAATGTTAACTTAAAATTGAAATTCCAAATCCTTCATTCCCTCAATTGCATAGCACTACCTTCCTTTACCAGCGAGAAAGGAAAATGGACTTGATACACAATATACACGCAATCCAAGTCATACACCATGACAAGCGTCTCGCCAAGCTCCAGAATCATGTTCTGCCATGTTGCCATGGTAACAAAGTACAGGAAGACAGACAGACAGAAAGAAAAGAAAGAGGAAGTCACGGCTAGGAGCAGGTGTACGTAAGTATGCTCTGAGATAATTAGGTGATACGTCATCAGTGTATCACCTGTTGTATCTGTATTGTTTCTTCCTTTTTTTTGTTGTTGTATCTGTATGGATTCTTCCTTTTTTCCCCATTTCTTTCTGATGAATTTTGTGAATGAAGTAGCTCAAAAATGACTTGACCAAATCACATGAAATTTTCAGTCATTGTATGACATGTCAACATCTCGATAAAAAAAAAAAAAAAAAAACACTTCGTAATATTAACTTCAAATTGAAATTCCAAATCCTTCATTCCCTCAATTGCATAGTACTACCTTCCTTTACCAGCGAGAAAAGGAAAGTGGACTTGACATAAAATATATTACACAAAATCCATCTTGCAATCATGTTATTTTGATCCCGACACCGGAAGATTCTTTAATCTCCTTCTTGCCTTTTTTCAAAAAGCGCAGATGAATTTCATATCATTGTAGCTGCATAAAGACTATCTCATACACTTGCTTTGTTTGCAAGATGCAAGGTCATAGATTTCCAATGTACATTTAACTGTCACCCTTCTTTCTCTCTTTACTTTTCTCTATGGTTGTTCAGTGTTCTAGTACCGTGACAGGGTGGTATGTGTACGTTTACATAACTTGGTCCATGAACTGAATTAATTTGTTGCAGGCCAGGCGCAGCATCCGGCTCATCTCTTAGAAATGTCATTTTGTTATTGTCAGGACTAATAATGGAGTTGTAGACAGGCTGGAAAGGTATGATCCGAAGAGAACTTGGTAAAGAAGGTATTTCGTGCCACACTCTGCTGGGTGTAGTGTGTATAAAAGGGGTTCTGCCTCGTTCCGCCTTTGGAAACTGCTGAGCTTTTATTCTTGTTATGCATGCTTTCTATTGGTAGCCATAAAGGATGTTATATTGTTGATATCTCGGCAGTACAGAACGGAGTAACTACTAAAGTCTCTTGAGTTAAGTTGGAAGCGATCAATTTGATATATCTTTTGTCTCATATTAAAGTCAATCAGTAATGAGCTGGTGATATTTATGATAAAATGGCACAGTGTATTGGTATCTTATAAAGGAAGATTCATGCACTATGCAATCACTGGTACAATGTCATGAGTGCTACCATTGATTTCAGAGGAGAAATTGAGGTATGCCTATGTAAGGGTGTGATCGCTTAGTACTGCTTCGACTTTTAAGTGTCCCCTTTGAAGATGTGTGGATCATGGGCAACCAATATCTGATAAATATTTCACATTTTCGTCATCACCCAACTGAAATTGTGTTATCAGTGTTATTCTACACTACATCTCTACATGCATACACTGTATGTGCTCACTTCTGAGCAAAAGTCGACAGTTTCTGCAGGTACATGTATATGGAAACTATATTTCATCTTTAATTCATGAACACTCACCCGCCTGATATTTCCCTCATCATTCAGGACTTGCTTCACACCATCTTCAATGACTTCTGTTCCTCCATTCTAGGTATTGACAAGGACAGAAAAATTAACCTCATAAAGGGGGTTGTGTTGAAGTGTTTGTGAAAACCTTACCAACAAATTCGCACAGAGAATATGACAGCTGATATCTAATGTCGGTACACCACCAAATATGGAATCCTACAGGCAAATAGAGTATGTCAGGCTTTTTTCTATACGAATGAAAGAAACAAATATTCATCTACAAGCAAACAGACGTGTGAAGGTACACTAGGGATATATTGGGTGCGTGGGGTTAACATGGGCGCAAATGGCACAGTCACGGTACACAAGAAAGAACAGAGGGTGCACAAGTGTGTACACTGGGGTGTACAGTGGTACAGGGTGGTGCAGGACGGTTCTTGTGGGTGCCCGCAGGGATGCACAGGGTTACACAAAGGGGTACAGAGGGGTGACATGTGCAAGGGGGCAAACAGCTAGGCATCTACACAGTTCAAAGGTGTGCACAGGGGGTACACAAGGGTATAGATGTGTACATAAGAGTGCAAAGGGGTACATGGGGTGCAAAGGGGTGCACAGGGACAAGAAGGGGTGCACACAGGAGTACAAGTGAAGTACAGACCCACAAAGTGCCCTACAATGCAGTACAACTTGTATGTGGAGCACTGGAATGGAGTGGTGATCATATGCAATCATAGGAAAGGACAATAGATACAGTTTCCATTGCAACATCTGAATCTGTAATTTTGACCTGGCTAATACCATGGTAACTGAAATTCAAATATGCTGTTTTTGTTGTGATGGTGTTATGTGATAATCATATTTGTTCTATTCAGTCTGATTATACAAAGCCATGATACTTACTGTTCCAGTTGAAACTCTCCCAATGTACTGGACTCTGTGGAATGAGCTGCAGAAGGGGGGGGGGGGGGGAAGAGGGGGGAAAAAGAGACATTAATATATGCATTGTACTTCATCACAGATTCAATGAAATTGATTAAAAAGACTATAATAATATTATGACAGCAAAGTTTTCATCAAGAGTATTAGCAAATGACACATACATGTATGTACATCAAGGTTTCATTTATAATTGGATAAAATTTAATTCATTTCCATTTCTTCTTTCATCAAACACACTAAAAAAAAGAAGAAGAAGAAAGAAAGAAAGACAGAAAGAAAGAAAACAGCATAACCACGGCAGACATCCGCACATAGCAACTTCGGACTCACTTAACACTTGTGAGTATTTACTTCAATCTATGTTAAGCTCGAATCTATCTTTGTCTATTCCAGAACTGCCTTTGTGTGCTTAATTCTTTACCGACATGCTAAGAATAAAGTGTCACTAATACACTAAAAATTTAGAGAACTGTAGACTAGTGTTTCGTGCGCACAGACAGACAGACAGACAGACAGACAGACAGACAGACAGACAGACAGACAGACACACACACACACACACACACACACACACTCACACACCTTCCTGACAAGCTCTCCATGGGTGGTTCCATCTCCCCCACGTCCTGGGTCCCCTGTATCGAGCCGGACCAGTCTGCACCAATGCTCTGGTCCTCTGGAGCAACAAAGTTTGGGTACTCGCTCTTCATCTTCTTGAATCTCGAGATGAGTGGGGGAAACAATTTTCCTGATGGTAGGTGACACTGTCGAAATAGGAATGGTGAGTCATATCTTAACTAGATATATCGCTACGGCGACTGATATGCCTCCGCCATAATGCATGGTTCTCCTAATAGGTCTATAGTACAATGTCTTGACAATGTGGGAAGACAGTTTCACACAATTGGCAAAATATTAAAATGACAGGTTTGCCACAAATGTGCTGAATGTTCACTTTCCTAGAACTAGGTTCAATTGGATGAATGATTAAAATGTCAGAGTGCAGGTATTTGGGGAACTGATGATTTTTACTTGACTTTTGACCCTTTTATAAGTTTATGCATTGAGTAATTTTCAATGTATTGAGAAAAAGTATAATTTCAATATCAAATGGGAAAATAGCATTATCTAAACCTGGCCTTTGACTTTGACCTCACATTTCCAAAGAGAATCACTGTTAGGTTGAACATGCATAAATATGTAAGTTTCATGATGAACCTTGAGTTACTTTTGAGATATGGAGGAAAAAGTGCAATTCAGCACTTTCACTTGACCTTTGACCTTTTGACCTTTGACCTTTTGGCAAGAAACTTCCCACAGAATATATATTGGGTAATACATGCATACATCAAGTTAAAACAAAAATAAAAACCTTCAGGCATATTGCATTTTAAGGAAAGTAGTGATATTTTGAGGAGTTGAACTTGACCTTTGACCCCCCTGACCTTTGACCCATGACCCCAACTTCCCAAGATAATCACTGCCCATTGGTACAAGCATATACACTAAGTTCCATGAAGATACCTTGAACCATTTGCGAGATATGGAGAAAAACATGAAATTTCAATTTTTTTTTTCACAAAATAACCTGTGACCTTTGACCTTTGACCCTGTGACCCTAAAATCCACACAAAGTATTATCCCCCAAGGATATACCCTCATACCAAGTTTGATGTAAAACCACCACACGGTTCTGGAGATATCGACAAAAACAAAACGGGACGGACGGACGTACGTACGTACGGACGGACGGACGGACGACCCGAAAACATAATGCCTCCGGCCACTTCGTTGCGGAGGCATAAAAACAACAACGACAGCAACAACAACAACAAATAAATGACACTGTTAGGGCGACAAGACCACATATGTAAAAAATTTCAAATGTTCAGCAGAGCGAAATAAAACCCCACCAAAACACGGCAGCCAGAGCACAGTGACAAATGGGATTGCCTTTCCTTTGACATGGTGGCTTCATTTTGGGGATAAGACAGCTAGGATTTGGACAGGACATCACTTCACTGACTATGTGGCAATTAATCCAAAAAAGTGATTTTCACCAAAGACTTGAGATACAAGGTCTTGTCACCCCAGCGACAATAAATGTAAGTACAATTTGAAGGGTTTGTATGTACTATGCACACTTACAGTGTACACTGGATGGGGACATCTTCGACCACAAAGCAATGTAATGGCAGGCCAATGTTTATAACATTACTGTATATTCAAGTCATTGTCAGATACTTGAAGCATCACATCACACTAAGAATGCACTTATCAACTTATTATAAAACAATGACAGTTAGGTCTACACTCCAGGGCCCCTTTTCATAAAAAGTTGATATGATTGCAACTCTTGATGTAATGACAGTTGCCATGGTAATGACAAGAATCAAGCTTCCTAATTGGCTGATGCAATAGGAAGTTGCCATTCCAGCAAGAGTTGCTATCCTAACATCTTTTGAAATGGGGCGAAATGGGGCCCTGATCTGCATATGTTTATAATCATATTGATATCTCTTGCACACATAGCATAAAACCCATTTTGATTTCTGAACACTGTAGCATGCAGTGTTGATTTCTGAACACTGTAGCATCATCCTCACCATCATGACTGTGAATACACATGCACTGCTTTAACATTATATGTAATACAAGTTGCTCATGTAACCTGATACAGTCATTGGATATATATTTCAGTAGTATATCTGGTTTCTTCATTACAGAAAATGAATATATACATATATATTTAAATGTACATTTTACTATCTATCATCATAAACATGACGAAACTGTTTTTTTTTTTTTTTTTGGATATAACTATTTCCCAGTCAGAAACCAAATCACATCAAAAGTGTCTTGCCAAATGCTTTCAATATTTTCCACCCCCTGTCTGAGACTGTTATGCATTGTAGATTTTAAAATTCTCAGGATACTAGTAATCAAGAGCTTAAATACTTCCTTAAATTGTCATACTGTACCTTGATGATTGCTAAACTAATGGGCCATCCCGCATGGTCACGTAGTAAACTTGGTATCTATAAAAAGACAAAGATTATACCCAAATAAAGTCATCTACAAACACATTTGACTCCAAGAAAATTCTATTTAATGTGTACACAACACACAGCTGAAGGAACTTACAAGCTTGTACATTTTATTATTCTTTGTACATTCACATAAAGTTGTAAACTAATAATAGCCCACGAATCCTTATGATCACAAATTCTATTTCTCACCAACAGGTTCTGAACATCACCAACTTGTACTGTTCTTGGTGTTTGGATTCCTCAAGTTGAACTATCATTTCTACCTTTGCAAAAGACTCATACTGTACTGGTACTTTTATTAACATATAAAGGTGTGAATATGAATGGTAAATTGCTTCTCCACATTCTGGCTGTGTTCACACATTCATTAGACATACATTGTACAGAGGAAAAGTATAAAACATAGTTTCAATTTCATTTTCAATTTCATTTTTGTATTTCTCGATGGAAAACTCATGAAATATAACAAAATATCAATTCATAATGTCCAGCTTCGATGTATACAAGAAAAACAAATATGAACATACTACATTGTGGTTGAAGTGTCAGTTACAATCAAAGTAAAAGAATGCTGCAGAAAAATATGATGGAACCTACTTAAAAAGCAAGCTTGTTGAGTGTAGGTCCCATGGTGATGTGGTATGCCTTGGTACTTCTTACAGTGCAATGAAAATGCTGAAGATTACCATGATTATCAATACATAAGATGACACTTCAGAAGTACACTGCTTCTAATTTTGAATATCATTGATAAGAAAGTGCTTGAGTGCAGGAAAACATATGTACATATAATGCTGAAAATCAGAATTTAAGCACAGACCTGCAAAATAAGTTTGTTTTCCTTTTTTTTTTCCAGGGTATTAAACTGACCTTTCCTCTCACTGTGGCATATAAACTCTCTCCGTACAGTTCATCAAAGACATCACCTGGTTCTATCCTGTCCTGTAAGGGAAATAAAAAGGAATTGGATCGGCTTCGAAAAAAAAAAAGAAGCTTAATGGACCTTGTTTTCTCTTTTCTGTTTGCTGGATAATGAAATACAAGATTAGGCATACAGTATGAACGATATCACTCTAACAATTCTGAGTTCTGAGTTTCTTTGACCCACAACAGCAGGGAGCGGGGTTGGAAGGGAGGGAGGTGTTAAATATTTTTCACAATAGTTTGTTAACAAACAAAAAAAAGACCTGAAGATGAAATTGTTTGTCCTTTTTTCTTTCATATCTCACACACATTTCTAAGACCTGATGTGTATAATAAATGTTCTTAAAAATGAAATACAAATATACTCTAAAAAAACAGACAGACAGACAAACAACATGGCTTAGCCTTGGAAATTTTCACCTCAAATGCCAATTATTATAGGACAGACCCACCTCATCTGCTGCGACACTGCCCGGTTTGACTTCAGCGACGATGATCCTGTCCCAAATGTGCCTGACGACGACTCCTAGAGACTCGCTGGGCACCAGCTCAAACTGACGGTAGATTGGCATCACCCAAGTCTCATCCAAGAAACTTGCATTCTATGAACATAGATACAGTGGTCCCCACTTAGTAGGGATGCAGTCAAGAAACAAGCTACCACACAAACTGCATAAAAACTACAGGAAAAGGGAGTAAAACTAAACAAGCAGAACACTGAAAGTCTCATCATACTTGAACAAAATAAAGAAGATATGAAAGTAAAACGCGATATCAATTACAGTCAAATAGGTCAGAGATCAGGTAGCTGTCAGATGACAACATCATTTCCTCAACAATTCTCATCAGTCTGTACATGTATATGTTGAACAACTACAAGAATATTACTTGGGTTAATGATATACTTGTAGCAAATGTGACTGCCCAGCTCAAAACCAACAAAAAGCAGGCCAAAATGATTATCCACTTTTCTACATAGTACTTTGAAAAAATGAGCTCTAAGCATTGAAATGATTCATAGCTTGTTAAAATTGCACCATCCCACCAACTAAAAAAGTGTTTGAAATAAGAGAGCGTTAGGAGGTGCAGTTTCATAGAGAAGGGAGAAAAAAGGATCTAAAGATTAGATGCTCAATCAAGTGTGCTGTGCAGAAGTATTAATGGAAATATACTCAATCTCCCACTGAAAGCAGCACCTGGCAGAAAAAAAAATGGTCCATAAGAACTGCTAATATCTTGATTTTTAACTGGGTGGTCACAAATAGAGATCCTATCACATTTAAGTCAACATTGGTATATATGATAGAGAGATATAGGTAGATGGGTAGCGGTAGATAGATACAGCTGTAGATAGGTAGATAGATAGATAGATAGAAAGATACAGATAGAAAGATAGATACGTAGACTGACTGATATCAATTCAACACAGACAGATGAGAGAGAGAGAGAGAGAGGGGGGGGGGGAGGGAGAGAGAGAGAGAGAAAGAGAGAGAGAGGGAGAGAGACAGACAAACAGACAGACAAACAGACAGAGAGTATTTACAAAAGAGAGAGAGAGAACGAGAAGCTTAAACAGCTTGGCAGTGGATGCAAATATATGTGCAAGTCATGGCTTGTTCTAGCTATTTAAAGACACCCAGTCGCGAGGATACATGGACATATTTCAGCCGCGGGCGGCAGCACGTAAACTCGCTTCCGAAGTTGCTACGAAGCGAAATGTGTGTGTGCGCAAGACATCCCTAAAGCAATGTATCGCGCTATAGTATCTCGTTTGCTCGCTTGATTGATCTGAGCGCGGGGAGTACGTTTTGTGTAATGTGAATTGAATGTATGGTATACTGTATGTACTGTGTGATAATGTTCGCATGAGCTATAGTAGCTAGCTGCCTATACTTCGTGCGACTACAGTGTACGCCTTCTCTGATCGCACCGTCGATCGTCGTCAGTCGTTAACTACACTGTAATCGTCAGATCAGATTAAATATAGGTAGGGTGGCCATCATGGACGATGACACATCGTCATGGGTAGCGGATATTACCGCCGAGTTGTCCATTCTGAACGCGGACGATTGGGTCGGAGACCTTGACGTGTCTTGTGTAGCCCTACTATATACATATCGACCACCCTTATTGAAACCGACCGCGTATAATTCGTGCACTGAACACTTAGTACGCACTTCTCTACGCGCAAAGCACATAAAAATGGATTGGCTTTGAATGTAGATGAGGATGGTGTGGGAAAACGCGATAATTCATTGTTCATTAATGGTTTTAATCAAGGACAAAATTTCGAATGAATATTTTCACCGAATCGTAATGACAGCACTATGTAATGTCTATGGAAGTTTCTAAAAGGCTTCTAAAAAGCTTCGTACAACACGGTGTTCAATACAACTCGGTTTGCGTGCATTGTCAATGCAAAAACAGCGGTCGATCCTAATAACGCGATGTACCGCGGGGAGCTGAAACGCGGCCACGCAAGTTCGTCGGCGATATTTTTGCACTGAAACTTCGAATCGAAAACGGAACAACGGCATTTGATAGAGCTGGATTTTCTCAATCACGTAGGTCAAGTTTTTTTTACGTGAATTTCAGTGTTAAATATTCTTATCAAGCAGATAAACATCAGGCGGTCGATTAGTAGTAGGTCCAACCATACTTGCCCTGGCGTGTGTAAATTCAGGACGGGGAAGCGACTGTGCCCGTGCAGGGCCAACGGCCACAGTTGCACTGCACAGTGTAACTGTGGCCGTGATAGAAGGGGGCCGTGCACCAACCGACATACCTTCAAGTCGAAGTAGGGCCTAAACTACTCGAGTAGAATCTATTATTGTTAGATCTGTCATCTTTGAACCTTTAGTTCCCCTGTTTAAACGTTAGAGTTCTACCAGATATATTGGGTTAGACTACATGTATGATGGAGCTTGCGATAGATCTATTCATTTTTTTAAATTTATTTGCAAATCATATTCTTGGGGAATTTGCATAACATGATTGATATGAAAAACTTCTCATTTAATGGGACTAATGACATTAAACTGACCCAGCAAATGTCATTTCAATTACGGCATTATCATAATTTGACATAAATGAGAACGTGGAATTATACATAGAAAAATAGGCCTACTTGTCGATCAAACGCAAATGCCCTAAAGTTACTGATACTAGATTAGAAAAAGTCATTCCACTTCAATCACTGATTCATGTGTAGACTTCTACTTACACATCATCTGGATCTGGATTCCTTGAAGTTGTTGACTTGGCCAGCTGGGGTTGCTTGATTGGCGTAAGCCGTGGCAACACAATTCCACCGTGCATGTCGTAACACGAATTTGCACATTCTAAATAAAAATTCCTGCAAAACATGTTCATGCAACTCCAGCAAGTGGAAAGCAAATTTTTCATCGGCACGCTGACGCTGAAGCCTCCCCCTCTGGTCTCTTACTTGTCCTCCAGCTAAGAACACGTCTCTCTGCGTTCTCCACTCGTCGATAGCGTCAAACAAGTAGATACGTTGCCTCGAGTTGGACGGCTGTTTGATCTCCATTGTGAGGTTTCATTACTAAACCAAAGCCAAGGCTAAGCCGAAACAGTACAGCACTTTTTATTGCAAACAGTACTCGCATACCACACACAATATTGATACTGACATACTGTTAGTACCGGTACCGACGACTTTCTATCAACTTTGTTATGTTACGATCCGGCCCAACGTACTGTAAGCTGTACGTATAACACATGCAGCTGACGCAGCTGCAGACAACATTGCACGATGAGATCATAACAACCTGCCATATGGCCATATGCATTGCAACTTGCTATACATGAAGCTTAGAGTTTTAATATTTTTTCATCAAAGCATATTTATAAATACCAAATATTAAACAACGTAATATATGAATAATTTATGATATTGTTATGTAATATTTTCAGACATTTTTAAATATTATTGCCTAGATTGCTGAAATTGGCACCATAGTGCATATAAACAGAGACTGGAGCCAGATACGTACGTACGTACACCCGACAGCTCTCACTACTTCTTGTGTCGCGGACCGGGAGAGATTTTCATGCGCATGGCTGTTGTGCGGTTTTGTGCATGCACCCATTCGGCCCCATTCGGTAGGTATTCGGGCGTCCATGTTGAAATTACAGTGGACAGCTCGCACGGCGCGCTCGTGCCCCATCAGGTTTTCGCTGGTGCGCTGCGTAGCGTCGTGTTCGGCATTCGGTACGCACGGGGGTACAATAACGGGAGGAGCAGCTTGTCGTGCTTTTCTACTGAGCTGCGAATCGCCTGCGACGACCGGCTGCCTTTAAACAACACAGCTGCTCTCCTGGCAAAGTTCACTGTACTTTGACTTTATATGGCCACAGATCTCAATACTCACCTTTATGTTGAAATCAAACTTGATCTGGTTGGCTACAAATACAAGCGATGATAAACTCTCTGCAAAGGGGAAATATGGTACAATAACAGATAAAAAGCAGATAAAAATAATGAAAATAATATAAATAAAATGAAACATCACATACTTTGACTGCATGCATACATATGCACATGTATACTTTAATACATACATACATACAATGTACATACATACATGCACACATACACACACATACATACATTGTACATACATACACACATACATAAGACAAACACACAGAGAGAAAAAAAGAACACAGCAGCTATGAAAGCAGTGGCAGAGAATAACATTATGCAGTTACATCACCTTTGCATTTTAATATCATGTACCATATCACAAGCAATATACACTGTATCTGATACAGGAAATTTGCATAACTGATATTAAAGTGAGGAACACAATGTCTTAATCCCAATCTGATATGCAGCCTTTGGGACTGTATTAAACCTTTTTGATCTCAAAGGGACTTTATACATATAGTTCAAGAAAGGGATAGAAAGTGAGGCGTTTCGCACTAATTTCCCCAGAAATCAATGTCCTAACACCTTCCAAGGTGAATTTTAGCACTATATTTGCAAATTAACATCACTGACCTCCCAACAGCTCATTGCCGATGATGGATTCTGAGGTGTTGTACCAGACCTGAAATGCATGAAAATGAATGAAACAACAGCAGAATTCAAAAGACTTTTCTAGACCCTTTTTATATTCATTTCACTTCACTTACACCTTGGTTAATTGCTTCTCAGCCCAGCCATATGAACACTCATTGATTATTCTGCATTTCTGCATGAGAACATCTGTTCTTGTTACAGATTTTAAGAAGTGCATATATATATATATATATATATATATATATATATATATATATATATATATATATATATATATATATATATATATATATATATATATATATATATATATATATATATATATATATAATGTATATCAAAGAGAAACAACACAGGTATGTTATTCTCCCTTTAAAAAACCTTTTGATGAGCTACTATTACTGCTAAAGATATCCACTGCTATTGCTACCAATTCACTATACATTACATAATATACATCCTGGCAGTCATCCAGAAAATCTGGCTTGTCCTATCAATGAGGGGTTTGCCTGGCTAGGTTTTTGTTTGTTTGTTTGCTTGTTTAATTTTGTTGTGGTTTTTGTTGTTGTTGTTGTTGTTGTTGTTGTTGTTGTTTTTTTTTTTTGATTGTATCAACTATAAAGAGCACTTTTAGATTTTAGGCAATGCTCACCATGGGGATTTGGGCAGTTTCAAAATTGTTTCTGTGTTTCCTCTCTTTTTTAGGTGTTTGCTCCATTTTATGTGTACTTACACTTGTACATCTAGTAGCACAAAAATTTCTGACAAGGATTTCTATGGAAATACCCTGCTCAGAGCTTTGTCAAAGGGTTTGCTTGTTTTGTTTGCTTGGTTTGAATGTATTTGTTAAACATAAGAGAAGCATTTCTGAATCTCATGTGACATTAACAATGGGAAATTGAGGGTGTTGTAAAAGTCCTTTTGTGTCCTTGCAGTCTGTCTGTTTGGGTTTAATACTTACATTGAGCAGCTCTGAATTTCTGGTGATGACTTCAATAGGGGTCCCAAGGAGGTTGTAGTTCAGGGCCAGCCTGATGAAGAGCCTTCCCCGGCCTAAATTTGTCTTCACCTGAGCGATGCAAACACACAGCATGTCATCAAACATCAGATTACCAATACTACCATCTCCTTCCAAAAGCTTTTTTCATTACCCCTAATTGAACTACAAATTGCACTACAGTTGTATGAAAAGCCACTAGTGACAGAGTACAAAATCTCCTCTGTATTATAATTTGTACTTTTTGTTCCAAAATCATGAAGAAAATTCCTAAAAGCTGAGAAATTATTACCATATATTACTTGGATAGTTTGTGCTGCACACATTCAAATCCTTAATATAAACATATCTTTAGCTCCTATTCCCTGTACTCATTTTATTCACTTTCAGGTCCACAGATTAATGGATATATCTTTGAAACTTAGACAACTATTCAAGTCTGGATATGGTGTAAGACAGCACTCACAGAATTGTCCCAATGTTTACATCTGAAAATTCTGTAGACTATTAACATTCCTCACTATCTAAACAACCAACCTGGCCATAACAATATCATGTGGATGGTTCTTGTTTGGATATTGATTGGGGAATGCACCCTATTACTTACCTTTTTGCACTTCCTGATTGCTTCCAGCATCAGTGATAATTTGGGGCTAGGTCTGTGTGGGAAAGAGTGAACACAGCATATCAACTGAAGAGTGCCAGTAATCACTGTGATAGTCGGTCATGTAATAGCTGAGCATTTTCATATAATTATTGTTGCTGGGCTGACAAGACCTTGTATCTCAAATTTTGGTGAAAATGACTTTTTAGGATTAATGGTCAGATAATCAATTAAGTGATGTCCTATCCAAATCCTAGCTGTCTTACTCCAAAAATGAAGCCACCATGGCATGTCAAAGGAAAGGCTATCTCATTTGATATAGTGTTTTGGCTGCCTTGTTTTTTTGCTCTCCTGAACATTTGACATTTTGTAGATACAAGGTCCTGTTGCCCCAGCGATGATATGCATAATTGTAAGGGATGGTGATGATACATCTATCTGTCAGTATTTATTGGTTTTGCATTGATATCAGTTGAGCACCATTTTCTTCTATGCTTCCGACAAAGAAGCAAGCTTCAAGATCAACTTTTGAGCAGTTGTATTGCTTGTATACTGTTTTTAACACAAAATGATCACTCACATACTCCTGTCTATATCATGTTCAGCAGCACTTAGATTATACTTAAAGATTGTTTATCAGCAAGTTTTTATTGTACTTCTGTTTAGAAAACAGTTTAGAAAATCTACATACCTCTGGCTATGTTATAAAAACAACCCATTTTAACACATTTCAATTCTAAATCTTTTACTCACATTACATCTTAACACTTTAACGGGCACAAGTGCCATCCATACAATTTTCTCATTTGTGTATCCAAACATCTATGTGAGCGTGATTTGTTATTTAACACTAACTTTATAATCTATAATGGTTGATACTGTATTGGTCTTGGAGTCATTAACAATAGCCTACAAGTTAAATACAAGTTGACATTTACAGCTGGGCAATATGGACTATTCATTTGGTAGGTTTATGTATCATGCTACAATCAAAATACAACATACAATCATGTTTATACAGGGACTGTACAGTACTGGTTAAGGTGGGGATTCATGTTTTGAACATTCCGAAGTGAGATAATGAGAAACCTCTTATGAAATATGAAAGAGCATGTAATTTTAAGAAGGATTCAATGTTTATTTGATGTAAATTGGTTTTCAAATGGCTGAGATATCCAAAAAAGTGATAACAGTAAAAGGCAACAGGCCACGCCTTTTATTAGGATCTCTTTGTTTCACCTTATTTTTTTATATCTCCGTCATTTCAAAACCGATTTTCATCAAATAAACTTTTGATACCCCTTAGAATTGCATGCTCTTTGACATCTCATAGAGTAATTTCTGAATATCTTGCAAAATGTTAAAAGCTTAATCCTCACCTTGACCAGAACTGTACACACCCTTTAATCCAGTGAAGAACATATATACACATAGACATTGAAAGAGTTTCAACAATGCTTAAAACATTCTAGCTATAACTTAACTAGAAAAATATGCTTCAAATGATATTCTGTGGATTTTTTCCATATTAGGAATAAAACCTCATAATCATTTACCTCACTTCATTCTCTTAAATTTCCAAAATAAGTAATCATCATGCAAGTATATATATATATATATATATATATATATATATATATATAGATATATATATATATATATAGATATATATATATTGAGTAAGTTGTTCATGTGTTGGCGTGATAATATCATTTAAAAAAACAAAACTGAAACAAAGTTCATGCTGTATTCACCAACAGTTTATTTCGGCACACAAATTTTTGAGCGATTCGCTCTTTCTAAAGTGTCGATACTGAGAGAACAATAACAATTAAGCCATAACAATATTGTGCAATATTGTTATGGCTTATAATTGCTAAGCCATTACAATATTGTGCAACATTGTTATGGCTTATAATTGTTAAGCCATAACAATACTGTGCAATATTGTTATGGCTTATAATTGTTCTCTCAGTACCAACACTTGTGAAAGAGCGAATCACTCAAAATTTGAGTGCCGAAATAAACTGTAGGTGAAAACAGCATAAACTTTGTTTCAGTTTTGTTTTTGATAATATACTCATATCTTCTTCTTTTTCTTCTTTTCAAACCTATTACACTTCTGATATTCATACATTCACTGATTTCCTCCTTTAAAGCAAGTGAGAAAGTTGCAACTATTAGTATTCCTTTCCTCAGAAAAGCAATTTATAATTTATCTTCTCCTGTTTGGTTTTGCTTTTCTTTCTGTTTTTTTTTTTTCTTAAAGAAAAGTCGTATCTATTGAGAACTGTCAGATGGAATATTTGTAGGTGGTCTAGCTGCTTAATATGATATTTTTCTCTCATCACTGAAGAGTTGGTTAAAACACTGGGCACACTGCCACATAGTGCAATGTAGGCATCCTTGAACTCACTTGCCCACAGTGAAGTGCTGCTCTATGACATCGATCCAATTCCAGTAG
Organism: Diadema setosum; assembly: GCF_964275005.1. Lineage (NCBI taxonomy): Eukaryota > Metazoa > Echinodermata > Echinoidea > Diadematoida > Diadematidae > Diadema > Diadema setosum. The sequence goes on along the minus strand of NC_092692.1, from coordinate 6,526,742 downwards.
TCCTTTTTAGACAGCCCAAACACATTGCTGGTATCTAGACAGTTATGTATATCAGAAGAAATTTTGAAATTGAGTTTAGTGTATATATAATGCACAAATAGTTAAGATGATTTTGTAAAAGCCAATGCAATATCTGAGGCTGACTGAATACAAACCAAATGACTCTAAGATGTTATCAGAAAAAAAGCAATAATGAGTATTACATGAACAAGACAACTTTGAAAAGAAGAGAAAAAAAACAACAGTACAAAAGCATTGGCTCATCAGAGATAAAGGATACAATTTTGAACCACTAGCTAGCTATTCATTTTCAAGTGCTATTTCACAACCTGTACTCATTTCAGGAATGCATTCATGTGTGTCTATCAGTTTAGAGGATATCTAATCATAATCCGAGTTATATCTTTCAAAACTATTATGAATTGTCTGTCACATAGCAATTTTATATTGCAGTTTGATAACACTTTGGAGTTTCCTCATAAAGTATCAATTTGCAGTATTTATGTTATTCATATTTTGAATACAATTAGCAAAGCTGTTTTAAGTGACAATGTATTCAGGAAAACAGTGTTCAGATATAACTCTTGTGAAGTCTACACAAAGTATAGAACATGATGATACCTGTTACAAAATAGATGGATGGATACAGATTGAGCAAGGATCTACAGAGTGATGCCATAGAAATATGTGAGAAAGCAACAAAAAAAAAAAAAAAATCACTTAATATCCCAGGGCAGTTTATTACAGTTTTCTTTGCTTTCTTCTTAACATTGACATAGCAGAGGATAAATTCATCTTAGGGCTCATGGTTTGCGTGGACCATTGAAGAGCTAGTAAGCCAAATTAGCCTACTGGTATAAATTGTTATAAAATGTTGCCTCTCTATCATTACCTATTTCCTTCACAAGTTAATTGTCCATGATGATCCTTGGGATACAAACCGTGGCCCTACCTCTCCCTTTTGTTTCCTCACCTCTTACTGTAACCACCTCCCCCTCCTTTAATACTTGTTTGGTTCCCTGCCTTTGACACCTTACCTACCCCTTTTCTTTTCTTTTCTTTGTTTTGTGTCCCGTGTCCTTCCAAGATAATATAGGTTGCGTGTAGTCCCTACATTTATTATGTGTCTGCTTATACTCACTTCGCCTATGTTCATCATTTTGCCTCTGACAAAGATTGTGTTACGATCAAAAGCTCAGGCCCCTTTTAACTCCAATTAGTATTTAAGGTCAAAAGTTTGGGTATTGTTGGTCACAATTAATGATAGAAATACACAGCATGGAAAAATGGGTAAAGAAAATGCTCTCTCACTTTTGAGGCCTTTCTTGAAGATATCCTCAATGGTGGTGAAGAGTTGTAGGGTCTCTAGATTGGTGTCATCCACAGGCCGTGTGACTGCTTGCAGCTTGAGCAAGATGCCTGATAAATATATAAATGAAAGTATTATTGGGAAGAGAGATTAACAGGTCTGTACAGATGTTTTCATAAACAAATGAATTCAACACATGAATATGTGCAACAAATAACATCTTACATAAATAAACAAACAAATTATTCAATGAGTGGAGTAAAAACTATAAATAATCCTACACATGCATATTCTTACATTTATAAATAAACATAACATATACAGTTCATAAGGTTACACTTTAAAGTTTGTTTTCTGAAGGTTCATTAATCCAAAAATGAAATAAGGTTCACTATTCTGAAGGTTCATTAATCCGAAAATGAAATAATGTTTGTAATTCCAAAAATGAAGTAAACCTCATTTAGTGACAACATACGGTATTGTTGTAAAAAAAAAAAAAATGGGAGGATGTTATGAAATGAAGACAAGTGCATGCACACATTTATGCACACCCATATACATACGTGCACAATACACGCATAAATTAACACACAGTATACACATACTGTACTTATTGATAAGCTGGAACACAATCATGGTTTGTAATGATTGAAATGATGAAAAAGAAGTATTTTGCCCTTCCTCCTTGGTATGGCAAATTATCCCTCTTTCACATTATCATCAGGATGAACCACACATGAACAAATAAGCTCAATTTTTACAAGAGGTCACTCAAAGTGAAAAAACAAAACATAACAAAACACAGGTAGATAATTCAATTTTCAGATTAACAAACATTTATTTTTTTTTTCAGATTAACTAACCAGAATTTTTGGATTAACAAATCTTATTTCATTTCCGGAATAAAAATCCACAGGATTATGAAGCTCACTTCGTTTTTCTGATTAATGAATCTTTGGCATATCAAACCTTTGAAATAATGACCTTGATTTCATTTTCGGAATAACAAACCTAATTCCTTTTTCAGATTAATGAACCTTTGGAATAATGTCACAAATGTTCTTGTCAATTTGAACCCTTTGTCATATTTGGATTTATGAACCTTCTTTTTGTGTGTTTTGGAATAATGAACCTTAGGAATAACAAACCCTTATTTTATTTTCAGATTGATTAACAGGCCTTTGGAATAATGAGCATCACCCATACATACATATATGGAGAGGAAGGTCTCAAGCCTTGGTGCTTAAGTTTGCCTTCTCCTCCTCTCTGGTGACCAGTGGTAAGTTTATGCACCTAGAACCACCACACTTTTTATTTGACCGAAAGATCGGTTTGTATCTTGTCGTCGGGGATATGTTCAGCGAAGACTACCAAGTACAGTATGTATGTCTGGCTTCATGGAATCCCCTTCAATGTGGAGGAGGGCCCTAAAAGTAAAAAAAAATGACTTTGAAAAACTTCTCTACACAGATGGATTTTTCTGTCTAACTTTTTAAAAGCTTCTAAGTTCTATGACTATCGTGTAATATATGGCTTCCTTCTTGCCGACATTGTATTTTGTGTTGAAATGCCAAATAAATAATCATGATAATTATTATAAATACATATTTCTATAACCAATGAATGCTTGCTAGAGAGAAGAGCAATAATCAATCTGGACCTTTACTGCAAACTGCTAGCTGCTTGTTTGTAATTGTAATCTACACTTTCACTTGTAAGTTGTTGTAGAAGACACTAGACACATCTGACTAATGCAACTATGTAAGTACATTTCCATTCACCGCCATTCATTTTGTCATAGCCAGTGACTGCTTTCAACCTCCATAGACTTTGCATATAGTGTCAGTAAAGACGCACACGCAGAACAAGAGGGGACTGATATCACGATTTAGCCCAAAGAATGTGATTTTCAAGATCTTTTGATCTTGATGTCATTGTACAAATGCCTGGTGTGGCTATCCAGTAAATTTACATTTAGCAGTGTTTAGGCAGCGATGCACGAATAGGCCACATCGGAGGCATAGTTACTTTTTCAAACTTTTTCAAGGTCTTTGAGGTTTTCAATTTCATGAAATTTCAGGACAATCACAAGATGCAGCTTAATTCAATGTTACTGCTATGTTTCGTCTACAAATTCACTGACAAAACATATCCCTTTTATGATAAGCCAGTTCGGGGTTCCACTTTGAGCATGAACAGGAAAGGTCATCTGTTCCAGCAGAGCATGTTGGTTTTTAAATTCACTGAGATTTAAGCATCTGTGACCATGGTGATGAAATGATTATTCAACTTGAATTTCAAGTGATCCTTATAAGTGGTGCTTGCCAGCACATCCACCCAACAGCAAAAGCGGTATCTGACAAGATCAATAGAAATAGATTGTTGATACATACGATGCAAAATAATGAAATGGATGCTTTCCAAAATGCCAATGGAAGGATCGATCATTCTGGTCACCTGGTCTACGCAAGTTCATCTCTGATGAATTCCATAAATTGTTACGTTGGGCAAGCTACAGCGCTACTGAATGCCTTCTGTCGCTTGAAACTAGTGGAGTGCCTAATCAACTGAGAAAGAAGAAAGGTCATTTGTACCCATGTGCCCATGAGCTAACCCCAAACTGGCTTATTCAGCCCAATCATTCATAATTTGCGTTCTACCGGCAATGAGTAAATAAGTTTATTGGAACTAACGCAAGAATGAGCACATGGGACTGTCACGAACTTTGTAAACAACTGAAATCGGCAGCCCACCAGCAGCTTTTTCATGTGTCTTGTTGTATGATATCAAAGTTCTCAAGACAGTTAAAGTGAAACTCACCTTTCAAATCTGTCAGCAATGGATCTTTAACAGACATTATGCCTCGCTTTTATGACATATGTTGGCGTAAAATCACGAGATGAAGACCACGATCATGTATGATGTAGTCCAGTCAACACACGGCCCACACCTGTCACCCGTCGCGTCTAGTGTTAAAAAAACAAGAATAACAACAAACTCACGGGGCCCCTCCCACAGCCTTCAAACAAACGTGTGTGTTGGTATCGTGCTGCGCTGCGCCGTAACCTTACCCGTACCCAGGCATAAGCTAGTACGTGAATGTTATGCTTGTTTTCTTTATGTTTTGTTCTGCATTATTTTTCAAGCTCAGAGAGTGGCAATTAAAGACAGTGTAAACTGAAAAGGAAATGCCAAAGTTATGCATAGACACAAACAAACGAACAAAATAAAAGTGTACTGTCAATATCATGATAGAGTACTTCTGGCCCTATATAGTCTCATTTTATTAAATTGTTATTGTTGTTATTTGTACTTTTCAAATTGAAGTTTCGAACTGAAATCAAAACGAGGAAGTTATTTGGATTTATGTCTCATATGTTTTCCCCAAATATGGTATATAGTACTATTGGTCACAGCCATATGCAACTCAGTTTAGATGTGATAATGTCACCAACAATTCTCTTTGGTTTTGGTTTGTGCACACAATTAATTACCGGGTATATGATCATAGAAACTTGCATTTTCTGTTGATAAGACAGGAACTTCAATCCCCATCCCCCCCCCCCCCTCCACACGAAAGTCATGCTGGGTCCTTGCAACATGACAAAATGTTGATGTGTTCGGATAAATTTATCCTTTTAATTCAATTTTGAAAACAAAATTTATAAAAGATCTGATGTGTCTTGGTGCATGAAACTTTTTGTGAGACCATATGGGATCATCATCTCATCTAATTTGCATATTTGGTACTTCCTTTCATCAATGTTTCATGAAAATGTGCAATCTATCTTTTATCGAAACTCCATGATTTTCCTTTGATAGCCACAATTGCTTGTTTGTTTATTTGTTTTTTTGTTTTTTTTTCAATCTCTACAGGTCAGTTTTTCCTTTTCAATTTTACTTTATCCTCACTACAAAATGTAGGAATGCAATTGTACAGTCGTTTTATCCATGTGTAGATGTGTGTACATTTCCAAAAACTACCGTGTTCATTCATTGATTGATTGATTTGCTTTTCCATCTCCAACAGAATTACATATATGAGAATGTTTACAGAGAATATTAACATAATCAAAGTGCATTCACATACTGTATTTTACCATGTTCATGCACACCTCCCTCTACAACTGTACTTAACCCCTCTGTTCGATGTATCCATCCAACATGACTATGATTGCAGTTGTATGATATACTATATTGGCTACATAATCATATGCAAACCCCAGCTAGACTTGGCAGTTTGACTTTGATTCTTAGTGCTAAATATTTTGATACACCAGGAATTTATTTGTGAATGTAAGTATACAGTGTAAATAGGCCTACTATATGCATAGATGTATACATGCTCACACATACTCTCTCTCACAAACACACCTGTATACAGATATACATTCTTGTACACATTGTTTTACAACTTTACCTGACATTACTGTATGCAGATATGGGTGTGAAGTTTACTTTGTTTCTATGTGTGTGTGTATGTGTGTGTGTGTGTGTGTGTGTGTGTGTGTGTGTGTGTGTGTGCATGCATGCTTGTTTGCAGAAATATCAGTTTATGATCCAGTAAGACTGAATTTCCCTCACACTATGAAGCATTTTAACAGTTGGGGTGAAATTTAACGAGCTGTAATAAAAGTGACAAAAGTACACACAGAAAACTGCTACAAACATGACCTTTGAATGATGGTGTTATGATAAATGATGCATATACCTTATACTTGACTTCTTTATGTGAGTGTGATGGTAACAACTGGGTAGTGTGAGAACCCGCTTTTCTTTTAAATATGCATTATTGTCATTTTAGTCGAGTAACTTGTTGGTGTGAGTAGAATACAGAAGTAAACTACATGTACATTGTACATATCAGGGCAATTACCTCGCTGCAAAATACTGCTAAGAGGTAAGCTTAGAGTAACAATTAGGGTTAGGGTTAGGTTTAGGATTAGGTTCAGGATTAAGATTAGGGCCAGGGGAAGGGTCCGGGGTAATTGCCCAGGGGGTAATTGCTCTAGACCCCTACATGTATGTCAAACTCAATCTAAATGTGATTTGCTCTTGGAAGCACATTTGCCTAACAGAAACAAACATGTAAACAACCACATTCAACATTTGTACACATACTTCTGCAAAAATTACAGTTAATAGTTAGCAAGGAATAGAGTATCAGCTTGTGCCTGACATGATTAGAACTTGCTAAAATGCATGATAAAGGTTGTAATGGAAATAAGATGGATGCATACCATCCTTTGCAAAATACAAGACTCATGTAGAAAACGCAAGTGATTCATCCTCAACAGCCATCAACTCAGCCACTCAAAAAAATGGGACATACACATCTTGCCCTTTGCGAGCTAAATCAGTAGCCACTCAGAACATCAAACACAAATACGATGTGCAAATATAAGGTCAAGACAAGAAAACATCATTCACATTCAGACTCAAGTCTCATTTTATTTTCTCTGCACAAGTCTCCTGCAGTCAAATCAAAATGCAAACTCGTACAACAAACATGAATTTGTGTCTGAGAGCTCAACATACTCTATGCCCTTCAAGACTTTAAATATATGTAATGGCTGTTACACATTCAACAATAAACTATATCCATACTATAATCAGATGAATGTATATTTCAATATCATTCAATACATACATCTGAGGGGTAGAATCATTCAAAGCCAAATGGATGCAAAAAACAACCTTTCCTTTCATAAACTGAAGGGGTGGGGCAAAAATAAAAATTTCCTCATGAAGTTGTTCTTTTTTTTTTTAACCTAAAGACACCTCAACTTTAATTCTATGGTACTGGCAGGTGGTACTGTCTTATCATAGTCCGAATATATCTTTTGATGTAAATAGAATCCTTAGAAATTGTTTTCACAGTTTCCAATTTTATCTGGAAAGCATGTAATGAAGCAGTGTCAAATAGTATTTTTGATACCATATGTGTAACAAAATATGGTATGTTTGAATGGATAGGGTAGGGAATAAAAAAACAACATAACACATGTATACAGCATTTCATATTTGGCTTCTGCAGAATGGGCACTACTTTTACCCGATGCCTCTCACTGAACAGACTTTGTATTATTTTTTTTTTTTTCCTGGGGAAGTGACGAGGAATATGTCACCTTCTCCCGAACATCTCACTCAATAATTCATTCAGTTACATGGACTGAGTGCTGTGTGGTTACAGTAGCTGGTCGAGGTATGGCGTGTTGACCAGGTTTCCAGTCGCTCCCATTGAGGGCTTGCCGTTGAAGATTCGCTTTGCAACCTGCGAAAAGAACAGACACAAGGGAGAGGATGTCACTCCCATTCATAATTCTCACAAAGAATGAATGAAACTTTTTCCCCCAGCCTTTATGGCAGCCTAAGCCAGATGGAAACATTTGTGAAAATCTCAAGGCTTCCCTCCATGCAATCAGTTTCCGATAAAAGGAAAACAAGATTATTCAAAGTCAACTTGAAAAGAAAGAATATACTCAAATAAGTTGGGTACTTAGACATATTTGCGCCTGAAGTATGTAAGGATTGCAAGTAGTTAAAAAAAAAAAATTGGAATCCCCTTCTACAAAAACTTAAATGTTCCTGAATGCTTTACTTTTATACTTATCTACAGGGCACATTTTGTAGATTAAAATTTATGATAGTCAAGCACCTAGGTGAGTTTTACCAATTTGGTAGTCAAATTGATGGATAATTTTTACCCAAAATCATATGGCAAGCTATTTCACTTTGATTTCCATAAAATGGAATTCAATGCTTGATCGAAATACAGTTTGCAAGCACTGAAAGTTCCTTGCCAGGAGCACCTCTGACAAATATTCTGGTCATCGGGATCAACTTGTTCTGTTGGAGTGACAAATGGAATTTGAATAATATGCTAGCAAACCGGTCTATCTGGCCTCCCAACCCGGAAACAAGTGGCTCACCCTCGATGTGTCCTCAGCTGTGATGCTGTCAATGGCTTTGAGGACATCAGCACACCCGGTGTAGGAGCCCGTGTGAAGTGCCTGGATTGCCAGGTCTTCCAGGAGGCCATCTTGGCTCTCAAGTTGCATGCAAACGGCAGCCTTCAGCTGGTTCCTAGGGGGCGGCAATAAAAATACCAGGTTGGTGAAGAGGAGAAACTAGTCTGATTACTGTCAGAGGTGAGGTAGTGAGGAAAATGACTTCCTACATAAAAATGAATGAACATTACTCATCTTGGAGTGATTATATGAAAGGTTTACTCTGCATCCTCCTACATTACATGGTGAAAACAAGACCAAAGTAAGTGGGATCATGGATTAGTGGACAAAATCTTTTTGTAAATCTGACAATGTGGATAGACAGAACAACAGATGAAAAACAAACTGCCTCATGCATTATAAACAGCAGAGGTTGAAAAGCAGGCCATCAAAATGAGAGGCGAAATGTATTAAAAAACCTCCGAGCATTGTCCAAAGTAGAGAGTGGCTTACTTTGCTCTCTGAAGCTCCTTGGCATCAACATTGCTTTTTGTCAAGGCTGCAAACTGGGACATCACAGCCTTCAGCACCTTGGGTTGGAAGAAACAATAGAGACATTCAGAGATAGTGACTACTACTGCAGTAATGAAGTTTCATAATGTAAAAGTCCCTGAATCAAAATATTGGGAGAATATGCTGGCATCATGTATTTTGAGACAAGAACAATAAAGGATCATACTGAAATGTACGAGACATGTTTTAGACATATGATGAATAAATTCATTCATGATTCATCTGCAACCTAAGTATAGCTGTAACCTTTGAGACTGATCAAGACAATTAAAACTTCAGCTAAAATGAGTGGGTGGAATAGTCTTCAGGAGCAAAAATTTAATGGAATAAATTTCACTGCACAAGGACATTCATCAGGATAAATATAGGAGGCACACTACACTGTAAAGCTGGAAACTTACTGCTGCCATATCGCTGGGTTGAGTGATGGCAAAAACTCCAAAGAGACCAGAGTCAGAGTAGGGCAGGTTGAAGCAGTTCACCTGATGTAAAGAGAGGAAGAATAGTAAATCAAACATACAAATGAACAAATATGCAAACAAACAAACAAACATGCTTCTCAAACACATTAAGTAACACATCATTTTATAGAAAGACACTTCAGCCTCAAGAAAAGCAAGGTGCTGGAAAACAAATTAATTCAGAATCACAAAATCAGACATCATCACTGTATTATTGTAATAATGGTAACCATTATTACTGAGTAAGAGGCAAAGAGAAGAAAAAAAAAAATAGAATGAGATAAAGTTGTATTATCATGATAGAAATGTATGTTTTAGAATCACATATTGGATATTTTCATTAGTTTGTGTATAAATGTATTTTTTGGTCAATTCTGTTTGTGATTATGTAACTGTAATTGTTGTGTGTTTTTTTATTGTAAGATGTATTTACATGTTTTTCTGTATTGTTCCTTGGCTTGCCTTGTGTCTTCCTGTTAAATCCAGGAGGTAACCTAGGCATTTCATGTTACATGGTTTATTCATATAATAAAGAATGTTGAACAACAATAATCATTGCAATAATTAAGTTGAGCACTCACTGCGTGTGGGAGGGAGGTGACCTTGGCTGCAGCCTGGGCCGTGCGTGCAGTGGCCAGGTTGCTGCCACGCTTCACGTAGGGGGCGCTGCCCATCATGTGCTGCAGTAGACCGGTCGCCAGCAGGTCTTTGCTATCCAGTGAGGCGCCCTCTATGGCAAGGGCAGCATAGGCCAGCGGGCTATTGCAGTGGTCCCTCAGTTCTCCACCTGGCATTGGAATCATGGAAAGACAACGCACTCAATAAATCCGCTGCTTTCATCTTCTGCTCCCATCACACCCAACTTCCTGTTGATGGTCGAGTTTTCCTTCAACCTATTCAATATTACGTTCTAAAAACCACATAGACTTTGTATACGACCCATCATATTCCAATATGCAATCGGTTAAATCAGACACAGAATGCACATATCACAAAATATAGCTCATCTCCTTCTTATCCAGTAATCCTCTCGACAACTAGTAATTACACCATCCAATATACATGTATGTCTCTCAAAAAAAGAAATGTGCAAGATTTCTTGACAAAAAACAACAAAAAAAACATTGAAAGTAATTTGACAACGCAGACCAATGTGAAACTACAAATATCACAAAGCATAGTCATTCAACTTTGCAAAGGATGGCCAAGTTCATCCGGGACACATACAGCAGTAGTGAATGGACAATCATTCTTGCTACTTCCTTCCTTGCCATGACAACACTGAACAGTCCATTATCTCTTCAGATTATTCCACCAAAGCTCTGAATGAGTAGCTGCCTCACCTACGTATCTGGCCTTGTTGTCAACAGTATCTCCACGTGCGACTGAGAACGTCTCGCCAAAGGCCTTGAGGTCATTGTGGTCCACACCTGTGCACAGAAAAAGGAGGTGAGGAAAATACTGGTATTAAGTGAAAATTTGAAGATTCACAACTCGGACTACAAATCATGCAAAAAATGCTCTGTAAGAGTTTACTGTTGTCACTACCTACAACCACCAACACATTTATGGACAAATTCTATAATTTGCACCTTTAAAATATTGTCTATATCAACGACGTCATGTTTTATCACAAAACCTCTTTATCATTTTATTGGTTATTTCATATGCTGCAACAGAAAATTTGACTCCTATACAAAGGTATGCGTCAGACATTTTGAATCCTTATCTCAAGAAAAGCACAGAAATAGCACACATCCTGAAATATCCAAATTGCTATTAGCAATTCATATTGAGTAAACTAATTATCTTTTCAATAAAAGGAGTGAAAAGAGGAGGAGGAATTTTGTGTCTTGTCAGCTTCCTGGCTTATTTGATGTGCCAACTAAGGAGGCATTCAATTGCATGCAAGCAAGCAACCACAGGAGCAGCAACTGAAGGCAAAGATTAAGTGCCATGCCGTAGGGTACAAGCGATTGGATCTTGTCCGCCAACCAAGAATGGCTCTTACATTTTCAGTGAGTCTCCTCTTTGATTCTTTTTTAAATTCACCATCAACATAGCCACTACTAAGTGTATTACAAGAGGTGTGTGAGAGATAGAGAGCAAGAGAAAAGGGGGGGGGGGGGAAGAAAAGGGGTAACAGCAGCTGCGTACCGATGCCAACAAGAGCCATGTTGTCAGCAGTGAAGCGGCTCTTGACGTAGTCAGTCAGCATGCCCGTGGACAAACAGTTGACCATGTACTCTGGAGCGTAGATGGAGCGGCCGAGTGTGTCACGGTAGGCTGCAGCATGCAATTGCTCCATCACACCTGGGAAAGGTTGAAAGGTTGAAAGGTTACCGTCACTGGGTCATATCTCTTGGAACATTCGAGCAAAGGTCATCAGAAGTGCATGAAAATATATCATTTGGATGCACTGGCAAACACTGAAAAATATATGGTAATGCAATGGATAAAAATGTCATATGTTAATCCAGCATGCAACAGATAAAACTAAAATAAATTTCTTACAAATCCACACTCCAACAATATGACATTCTTTCCATTTCTCCCCAATTTCTGCGCTGAATTTGATCCCCTAAATCACCAAAGTTGATGAGTTATTTCTCCTTAAAGACATTCTTATAATTAACAAAACAGAGTAACCATCAGGACATCCAGTCTTTATCACTTCTACACACTTACCGAGCTGCTGCTGATCATTGAAGCACGCAAGATCAAAGAGCAATCTCCCCTTGTTGTCGGATATCTCCCATGGTCTGAACTCCTGGCCTGTGGACACATTCCTGAGGTAGAACACCCCTGTGTCTCTGCACATAAGATTTGGTGCATTGATATTAGGAGTTTGTTCATCAATATTCCAATTTTTAACTTGAGAAAATACACAAATATACACAACTTTTGCTACTATTTGCTATCAGTCATACATTGTGGTAAATTTGGAAAGTATTAGTATTCACTAAAACAATCCAGACTAAAGCACAGAAGATATCAGTCCATTCATGCTTTCTTTCTTTCTTTCTTTCTTTCTTTTTTTTTTGGGGGGGGGGTGCAGTTATGACCACAAATTAAGTCTTTAAATTCAGAGGGAAACAAACATGAAAGAAAGCCAGATTAATCAGTTTATCTTCTTTAGAGAAACCATTCGCTAAATGAAGAGGGTAGTTTTTTTGTGACTTTCTGCAGATTCAGTTGAATGACAAACACTTCCAACACCACCACTAAAAACATTTGCTAAAGTGATCCCTATTCACCTCCTGCAACCCTACCCTTGGGACAAATACATCTTCTGATATCCCCCACCCCTACAAAACATACACTTTGTGACTGTCTCTTTTGATAGAAATAACACCTGTGGAAGATGTCACATAATACAGTCATTTTCTAATTTGGGGGCACGTACAATCAAAAGGCAAAGATAAATGTGATATTATCTCTTTATTCTCCTCTGCACAAGTTGACAGCTCTCAGAGGATATAACGTTTTAATATGCTACAAGGATCTATTAATCTCTAACAAAACACATAGGTTCATCTTTTCACTACAGCAACTACAAAACAACATATACCGTACTTGGAAAAAGCTGAAAGCAGTGAGAGAGAGAGAGATAGAGAGATGACTAGACTCACAGGTGGTCTCTGAGGCATTGCACACTGTAGGTGATGTGCTCCCTGGTGGTACTCGTCTCCAGTGAGGCACCCACTTCCTCCAGGCCTCGAGTGATGCTGAACGTGGTGGCTCCACTAGTGGTCTGTCATCAACAGGGAGAAGATTAAGAGGGGTGATGAGGCAAATAGTGTTGAGTACAATAGTAGTAATTGAGTACTGTATACAACAAATATTTCGTGAGGTTTTTATTTTCATGGTGCTATACGCGAATGTAAAAACATGTCAAAATATTAACTCTGATCCTGACATGAATGTGATGATGTGCACGTATACACTTTTCCGCTCAGTATTGCACTACACAACTGCAAATTTAGTCACCCATGAAACTGTCTGGAAATTCCAATTTCTTAAAATTTAGACCTGCTAAATATATGGCGCATACAGTAGTACGTATGTTGGATGGATCACGAAGCAAATTGGTATTGTGTGCTTAAATTGGAGTCTGGATAAAGCCTTACCAAAAGTGGAAGACAATCATCCCAAGAATTTGGGGGCATTCTTTCAGATTCACTGATCAGTTGGCTGATTAGGAATACCTGCACTTTTTTCTGAGAATCACTGACAAACTACAGATGGGCATGTCCATGAAAAAAGTTACCTCAAGGTGAAAAAATAAATTTCACAGACATTAACTGAATTTATGTTCAAAGTATTCAGAAAAGCCTATATTTAGATAAATACAAAGAAAATTTGGGGAAATCTGGAGAAATTGATTTTCTCACCATGTCAAACTAAATTTAGCTTCATTTTGAATGTAGTGCTCAAAAGCACTGTTTTGCACACATTTTATTAATGAGACAAAAATTATAATGCTTAAGTCCATCTTGGCTGCATTCTATTTTTTTCTATTGTCCATGGAATGCACTAAATGAAACAAAAAGAATTTTTCAAAAATATAAGATATTAAGAAAATCACAGCGTATTGAAATTTGGTGATTTCTACCTTTTTGAAAGTGTAATGTCCGCGACGTTTTAGGTATAAAAGTTTTTATACAGAGATTAAAATTGATCTATGTTAGTTAAAATTTGGTTTGCAAAGCTAGAATATGGTGATACACAAGATTACAAATTAAATTTTGAAACACACAAATACTTTTCCAGTAAAATGCGTCACGGACATTACAATGTTATAAATCCCATAGACGTCACGGACATTACTAAGTATCAAAAATTCAGAAATACTTATTGAAAAATGCTGAAGTTTTGTAATTAAACAATGTTTTTCTGATTATTAATCAATCTGTTACACAAGACTATCAATTGAATTTTGAAACACATGAATACTTTTCCAGTAAAATGCGTCACGGACATTACAATGTTATAAATCCCATAGACGTCACGGACATTACGAAGTATGAAAAATTTAGAAATACCTGTAAATAATGATGAAGTTTTCTAATATTGCCTGTAATCTTTCTTTGTTAGTGTGAATGTGTGTGTGGGTGTGTGTGCGTGTGTGTGTGTGTGTGGGGGCATGTATATGGGGGGGGGGGGTAATACCTTGTTCATCAAATCTTTACCCTTGCCTTTAATCTGTTTCTACTTTCATTATCTCACCAACCTCACAACGTTATTGAAAGGTGATTGCAAAGACAAAAATGTTAAACACTGAGCCAGCTGTCCCCAGCTGGTCAAGGATAACCTGGAAATAAATAAGTCTACAGCAATGAAGAGTCTTTCATCGAGAAGACACAGATTATTGAGTGTCTGTCTTCTCCAACAATGGACAATTGAAATAGATGTTCCTTTCAACAAAACTTTGAAGCTGAATAAATAAACTTTTTTTTTTACAAAATAGCAGTAGCAGTAGCTCACAATCTACCCTGTAGAAGAATTGTATCTAGGCAATTTTTGCTTTGGTTATGTGTTCTCTTAACTGTACTTAATTTTGTGGTATAATGAACCACTTAGATTAGTCTGTATTGTACCATGATTGTACATTCATGTTTATTATTGCCACTTATGAAAGAAAATCATGTATCAAAGAAATGATATATGTTGTAAAGCTAGCTCATACAAAAAAGATGTCAGCAGAAAGAACTGAACAAAAAGTTAATCACTTATTATGTTCAAGGTTCATCAAAGGTGTAATATCTGTAACATTCATAGGCTTGTTCCTATAAAAAAGTTGTACATGTATCATCAATATCATTCGAATATCAGAGATAAATATCAATATTACTGATTATGCATTCTTCATGTTATGATTTACTGATTATGCATTCTTCATGTTATGATTTACTTATGAAGATTGTTTCATTTGTCAGTATTGAGTCATTGTTTGATATCATTTCATTTTTGTATCATTACAATTGTACATTGCATCATTCATATAACATGTTTATTTTTACCTTGGAAAGTGAAAAGAGAAGAAATAAATATTTCAGAGAAATTGTTTAAAGTTGACATGATTCATTTCATGGCATTGTATGTTTTAAAAAAATGAGAAAAAATGAAAACAAAAGAAAAAGAAAGTAAGGAACTGACTGATATTTCATATATTTTCAAAGTGCATAAGATTGTAATGTCCGTGACGTTTTAAGACTTTTCTCTTTGAGTTTTCTTTTCAATTTAAGTTTTACGGATTACTTCAATGACAGTGTTTATGTATTCTTAGATGATTGTAGAAGACATACCATGTAGAATTGTTTTTATTGTGAAAGTACTTTCATTTTACCATATCTATATACTTTTATTAAATAATATTGAGTTGTTTATTGTTGCCATGGAAACTGAAAAACACTGTTTATTTCACAGAATGGACATAACAGTATCTTTATGTACCCTACAGTCCTTTTGCTTCAGAAAAAGTAGAAAAAATACTTTTTCACTGAACTTAATTTCAGTTTTTAATAAGTGGACAAAAGTGTAACGTCCGTGACGCTCAAAATGTAATGTCCGTGACGCCAGATTTCTTTCCATCATTGTCATTTGAAACACTCTTTAATCTAAATTTGTTTAAAATATGTTACAGCAATATCAAAACATTCATTGTAAAGGAAAAATGTCTTATTAAGATGATTAAACTCACAGAGTTTGTAAACTATTTGTTGGCATGTAAAGAGTTGTGTCCAAAAAATGTAATGTCCGTGACGCACAACATTTTCTGTCATAATTAAACAACTATTGTATATTTTTTTCTTATATTGACAGTGTTGTTTTATCTAGATGAGTGGTGTGTGATCACCAAGTATTAGCTTCAAATAAATGTTTTCTCTTTTAAAACTAACCTCATAAAGATTCAAAAAATGTCTGAAATGTAATGTCCGTGACGCTGGACTTGCCCAGCTACCACATACAAACGCTGGACTACAAACTACAAACCTGACATGAGGAAAATTCATAACACCTTACGTGATGTGAAGTGTGCCATGCAAACAAGTTATCAGTAGCATGTCTTTTCCCTCATTATTCCCCATACTAAGGCAAGGGGTGCCATTGAAGTACACAGTTTAACTGATATTACTAAAAACTGCCCTAGTTTTTACCTTAAACTTTTTGAAGATGCATGCATGGATTGCCTCAAATTGCTAACCTTTGAGTCATATCAACATTCATCCGATTTCCAGTATAAGAAATTGAGGTGTATTGCTGCCTTTAAATTCTGTTTCTCCAAACTGATATGAGTGCTACTCACTAATCTAGAGTTGCTCTGATTGATATGGAATTCATTAAATGGGAGCTATCTGGGCACATGGAAGAATCATCTCAGAAATTTCTCATTAGAATAGTAATCATATGTAATACTGACCATTAGCACTCCTTGATATCAAACAGTAACACTTACAAAAAAAAAAGAAGAGTTCTTTATGAGGACATGATGTGCACCTTATAGCACAGGCAAACTGAAGTCATCATATCTTTAAATGACATCACTCTTACCAAATGGCTGAATGCTCGAAGACAATGTGACACACCAAGATTTTCTGCATTCTCGTAGCGGGAGCCAGCTTTCACGATGACAGCTAGTCTGGACACGGGGGAGTTATTTTCCAGAGAGGCTACCGTCAGCCCACTCGGTAACTTTGTCACCTGCAGTCAAGAGGCAGAAAGGTATGTAAGTGTCACATGGGTCTGGGGGAAATGGCATCAAAAAGACTTAATGACTATCATCTTTTGTAACGTGTCCAACACTTATACAGAGTTCCTTGAACTCTACTCTGTAGTAAAAAAGCAGGAAGGATGCTAGTAGGTGAGTTGACTTGTCCATTCACAATGACCCGAGTACCTGAGTACTACTGGGTACTTGTGCTGCCAGTGTGCTGTGTCCAGGCCCACGGCAGTTAACTACATACAGAAGCTGGTATGTAGATCATTCTTGCATAGTACGATAGTGTATCTTCTAATGCAGTGCTTGGATGACATGGTGATCGGTGCCAAAATCAGATGTGCGCAGGGATGAGAATCTATCTTCTTTTTTTACTTGGCCTTAATGTAATCATACACATTTGACAGTAGATAAACTAGAGTCTCAGGCCTATTAGATAGGGATGTGCCCAAATAATAAATAACGATTACCAAGATTACAAGCAAAGAGAGGTTACACAACAATAACGGTACAGTATAACTTTGTATTACAAAGACTACAAGAACAGACAAATTCACACATGAATTGGGAACAGTGATTTAAAAAATGTTCAAGATATTACATTTGATGCATATGTGTAGGTCAGTTGTATCACAAAACATCCTACCATGTAAAAATTTTGCAATGAAATCTGAAGTATTAAGGAGATATCACTATTTTTCTCAATAAACCATAACTGTGGAAGTTTACATGTAAGTCTAGAAACATTTAACAAATGTATTGTTAACATTATATATATTCAACAATACTTAAACTTAATTATACTGATATTTTATATTAGTTGTTTCTGTCCCTTACTCACATTTTAGAACTATTTTGAAGCACTAAAGCTAGGTTTTTTGTTTCACCTGCAATTGGTAAATTATGCCTTTAAGAATGAAACTCTTGCAAATTATTTGTAGACCCTATAGAGATTTCACATACGGAAACTGTTTTATCAGAATCAACATGCCGCATCATATAAATAATTTTTCTACGACATTAAACACACCTACGTGCACAAAAGCAGTAATTACAATGTAAAGTTTCTACCATTCCTTAAAAAAAAAAAAAAAAAGACACGATTTTGATACATAAAAAAAGAAACATATCAATAACATTGCTTTCATACTGTACCTGGACATCTTGCCTCTCAACTTCTCCCTGCCTTGCCTGAGCAGCAGCTTGTGCTGAAAACCAGCGTCTCTGTGCATAGGACAAATTGTGGAAGATGAACAATATTTCTAATGTTACAAGTATTCCATAATGGTCTCCTGTTTGTGATTACACTTTGTTACTTAAAATATTACAGTCGTGTCTCTCATGCAAGAATGTCTCAGAATCCGCTCAATTGACAATGGCAGCATCAAACTTTCTTGACATGTCTTCTCACTGCTGAAGTGAGCTCATGTTTTTTATTTTTACCATGTCTATGACCAATACACAGATGACAGCCAATCAATGACCAATGTACACTACACAATGACACCAATATAAATGTTCAATTTAATTAGCTACATGAACTACCATAATTACAATGTCATGACGATCTGACAGAAATTGATAAAGCAAAAGCAAAAACAAAAATGCTTTGTACAATGTATCCCTACATGATATTTTTAGACAGCAAACTTCAGTTTCAGATTGTGCAGACAGGGCAGATATTGTAGATCTACAATACTTGTGTACGCCACAATCACTTGCAAAGAGTGATTACCCGATGACTGATCTGGTTCAAATTTACGTGAGTGACAGCCTGGGCTAGACATCTTAAAATATAAATCATGTAGCCACATGGTAAGGGTACCACATATCGGCAGCTCTGCTCTGGCATGGTACCGGTACCGTAACTTCGGCACCCTGCGTATCATGGCTGTTAGTGTTTAATAGCGTAATGAAAAGGTACGCATGGGATTAAGCGCCATAAGCTATGAAAATTATAAAAACGAAGAGACAAAAAACAAACTCATAAACACACGAACAAGCTAAACTAAGCACGGTTCAGTAACGTTACAGTACATCCAATTTTAGTAAATTACAAACATGACGCATGACTGTGATTAGTGTGAAATTTGCCGTGTATGAATACCAATTGAATGAGTGACGAGGATGAGGGGGTGCTGATCTTGAGGTACTCTAAGCTGCGCAAAGAAAATGCATTGCACACACTAAAATGGTGTTATTTCACTACGGAGATTCAGAATCAACAGGACGCTGCGCACTTGGACGATGACGAGATTCCAAACTGCAGTATTTACGGCATATTTGAGGCAAAAGTTAGGCGAATTTGTGTTATACTTAATAGGAATAAACAAGCTGCAGATTCTTAAAGTGGCATGGCGATAGGTGGTAGAATAATATCAAAATGTTTACTGATTAATCCTGTATACATATTTTCCAGATTGGTTTGAAAACCAAGCTGGAAAAAATAATAATAACCATTTTTAATTATGCAGGGGGGAACTAGGACCTTAACGTTAGGTCGAAGTTGCGTTCGACCAAAATGGTCGAAAACCGTCACAATAGCGTACATGTATGTATCAATGGTGTCTGTCTAAGAAGCGAACAACTGACCCAACAAATGTCATTATTATAAATGAGAAGTTTTTCGCCTTAGTTGTGCCCTTTTAACGTTAGACATACTTGTCGGTCAACCAACCGCCGCCTGCCCTAGCTAGGGCTAGGCTAGGCAGGCGGCGCGGCGGTAGGTGTACAGAACAGACTACGTGCGTGCGGCTGCCCAACAGCCAGCAGCATTAACTCGTGCACACCATCCGTGCTTACCGCTTACGCAAGCCGGCGACAACCGGCATTTTAGAATAACAACGTTTTCAGTTCTATCTCTCAATACATTTCAAGTAATTACGAAAAACGAATGGTACATGTTTGAATAGTGTGATAGAAATGTACTACGAATAAAACAGCTTACCGAAAAGTGGAAAACTGTCGGTCTAAAAGTTGCCACTGACATTTCTGAGACGTTCTCTGAGCGAGCATCAAATATGGCTGAACGGAATATCGCCCTCTGTTGTTGCCAAATAAAAATCCGCAGCTAGCTAGGCCAGCTAGGTGCAGCTGAGCATGATCGATCTGAGATAGAGTTCGATAGAGCGCAGATTCATTTTTTTTTTTTTTTAAAGAATATTTCATTCTTCATCAATGGGAAGCACGATGTACAAACAAATTCATACAAAACTCTCTGCACCAATTTCATAATCATTTTCATCAATGGAAACAAAATTTATACCGAAACTTGTCATCAATTTAATACATTTTGATACACTCTGATACATTTTTTCACAATCCATGGTACACATCTTTTTTTTTTCACTGTTTTTACGCTACAGTTATTCTCTCATTCTCTTTTCAAAATCATTAATTCATTACGTTACAAATCTTATTAATTAAATCACTAATCCAAAGATACTTCCTTTTCAACATTCATTCAATCCAACTTTAAATATCAATATCCATAGATTGAAGTTTATTCTTAAAAAACGAACAAACAAACAAACAAACAAACAAACAAACACAAACCACCCCGACCACCCTTATCCCCGTCCATTCTCCCTTTTACTACCCTACCCCATTCCCCAGCCTTCCAAATCCCCCCTCACCAACATTTACAAAACCTCAAAGACAACTAAAACATATATGTCCTGACATACATTATAACACATATTTCAATACGAGTGTGTGGAAAGGCATTTCCTGGTGGATGTGCAGTAGGCCCTACTCTATTAAACAAAAGCAAAATTCTCAATTCTTTTTCCAGTTTTCCCACTTTTGCAAATGTATTGACAACGTATTACGTATAACTGCTAACTTTTCTTCTTCTAACTTATCCTGCTCTACAAACCTTTTAATGAAATATTCCGTTGGGGTGTCTTATTTTTCCTCCCTAAACCCCCCCCCCCCCCAAAAAAAAAAAAGAAAAAAAAAAACAATTTCTTCACCAAAATTGTAACAGTCATGGTTAACTATATCTATAACTGAGCTTTTCCTTTATCTGGTAACTCTATACAAAAAAAAAAAAAAAAATCTTCCCAACTCAAATGTTGCAAATCAACAAAATCAAAGAAAGTACTACATTTTCCCCAGACATCCCTAGCGAATTCACATGTATAAAATGAACATTTATACGTCTCTTCCTCTTTATGACAAAAGGAACATAAATTATCATTTACGAACTTAAACTGAAATAAATGATGATTTGTGTGCACTACTCCATGCAATAATCTAAATTGAAAATCCCTCAAAACAGCGCTCAAAGTGCTACTTCTTATATCCTGCTAAAAATACATTTTATATCTTTATTAGAAAAATCACAAAAATATAGATTTCTCATTTATCTTTCGCCGACGAATCGTCACTTATTTTCTTCACCAATTCAACATAAATATCTTTGGAGGTAATCTTTTCAAAAGGAATTTTCTTCCCATTTCTGATAAAAATCATTTCATCAACATTTATATCCTTCTCTACCTCTGTGTTCTCTGCATTGAGTCCTTTTTTTCAACCAATTGGAGGCGCTTCATATATCTTCTGAATACCGCTCAAAATATCTATTAAGTCCTTTATTATAAGAATATTCCACAGAAACTAATTTCCCATTCCTATCCATTATTATGTTCCAATCAAAAACATTTTTTCAATAACAAATTTTCATTAAAACTACATTTTCCTTCAATACGAATCATTTTATTATTAAAGAAATACCTCCTTCCTTATTTGATTATAATTACTCCTAAATTCCTTTGTTTTCACTCATGTTTTCAACAGATCCCTGTAAAATTCCGGTATAGACAAATTCAAAAGATAAATGAGATAATTACAGCAAAATATGAATTTACCTCCAACATATATTTAGTAGCAAACTGAAAATATTGTTTCCATTTCATTTCTTGTTTACCATTAATAACCTTTTAACCCACATTATTCTTTGAGCGTTTATCAATGATGGAAAATGCATCAGCTTTGCTCCCCCTTGTTCATATTCTAATATCAACACAGTTTTTTTTTTTTTTTAGTTTTTTTTTTTTTTGGTTTCCCTTGCCAAATGAATTCCCAAACAGCCGATTCCAATTCATTATACATGTATACCCATTCTGGCAAAGGGGTAAGAGACCCCACAATATATGCTGCAGATGCAGCAGCATGACCGATTGAAGAGTTTGTTCGCAAAAACCGATAAGTCCATTTTTGAAGATTTTGAAGTAGGTCCTACGGTCTCTGTCATAAAGTACCTTTTAAATGATATATTGGTCACTACGTATAAAGGTACATTTTTGAAGTTATGGTCAAAAGAAGCAAAAAATTTTTCTTATTTATTCTCTTTATTTTTCTTAACCTTTTTATAATCGCAAATGTCTCCATTTGGCAAATATGGAAGTATCGGTTTTTGCGAACAAACTCTTCGATTTTAAGCCCTCAAAATACGGCCCTGGTTGAAATGGGGATTCATGTTCCCAACCTGTGTGTGTGTGTGTGTGTGTGTGTGTGTGTGTGTGTGTGTGTGATACACTGTAATGAGAAACCTCACATGAAATATGAAAGAGCATGCAATTCTAAGAGGAATTCAAAGTTTATTTGATGAAAATTGGTTTTGAAATGACTGAGATATCCAAAACAAAGCGATCCTTATAAAAGGTGCATGAGGGACCCATGTCCACCTTTTATTAACTTGCTTTGTTTTACTTTGTTTTTGGATATTTCAGTCACGCCAAAACCGATTTTCATCCCTTAATGAACTTTCAGTTCCTCTTAGAATGGTAAGGTCATTAACATTTCAGAGAGTTGTTTCTAAGTACAGGTATCTCGCAAAAAGTTAAAAGATGAATCCTCACCGCAACCAACAGGTCTACTATGGGCAATACCATCGATACAGGTGTGGCCTGTTGCATAAAATTATGCAATCAAACATATAGGCCTAAATCTGGAAAAATGACGTCTCCATGACGTCTCCCTGGAGACTATAGCCTGGTTCTTATTTTTCTTCTTGAAACTGAGTAGACGTCTATCAATGCACCTGATTATAATCTTCTAGGCCTTCTTCTTCTTCTTCTTCTTCTTCTTCTTCTTCTTCTTCTTCTTCTTACTTCTTCTTCTTCTTCTTCTTCTTACTTCTTCTTCTTCTTCTTCCTTCTTACTTCTTCTTCTTCTTCTTCTTCTTCTTACTTCTTCTTCTTCTTCTTCCTTCTTACTTCTTCTTCTTCTTCTTACTTCTTCTTCTTCTTCTTCTTCTTCAAATTTTTATTAATATTACAGAAACTGAATGCTTATTAGGAAGTTAAAAAACATTGAAAACACATAGAAGCACACCAGAATTTCAAGTTGATCTTATATAGCTTTTGAGATTGACCATCATTTTTTTTTTTTTTTTTTTTTTGGGGGGGGGGGAGGGTTGGGGTGGGGGTACCCTCCCGAGGTTTGTGGCTCGCTAGCCGCTCGGGATCGATTCGATCGGCAGTCGAGTCGTAGGGAGAATCGAACGCATGCAGAGTTGGAATTCAAAATGGCGACACGAGTGATCAGTCCAGCTCGACAAGCCTGGAGGAAAGGTGATTGTCGTTATTTTTTTCGAAATAAATTGATTTCCGTAATGCAGTTCTATATTTCTGGATCAATATGCTGTCACTGAAAGTTTCCAATATGAGTTTTTATTCTGTTTTACGCTGCTGTGTATGGTTAGCTGCGATTGTACAGTCCCACATGTTATATTCTGTGTGGACAATTTCTAATGCTGTGTGATAAGGCCTAAACGTTTAATAGTGCTACTGCTAGGGTATTAAAATTTACCACCTATCGGCAGGGTACCTTGACATCAGCACCCTGTGTATCATGGCTGATTGCGTATAGAACGAAAAGGTACGCATGGGATTAGTGCCATTAGCTATGAAAACAATAGTAACAAAGAAACGAAAATCAAACTCATAAACAAGCTAACATTAAGTAACAAACCAAACTATAACGTTTCAATTAGCTACACATCTGCTTAAGTTAAGTAACGATGCATGACTGTGAAATTCATGTGTATTACCTATGGAGGGGGTGCCGATCGTAAGGTACCCTTTAAAGCCACGCAAAGAAAATGAATCGCATGCACTAAAATTTTACAATGGAGATTCAGAATCAACAGGGCGGTCATGATATTCAAAACTGCAGTATTTATGGCATAGGGTCCTACAATTGTATTTGAGGTAAAAATTAGGCGAATTTGTTTTATACTTTTGAAATAAACAAGCTACAGATCCTTGTTAGAGGTCTATCAGTCTATAGGGTGATGATGATAGATGGTATCCTCAATCATACACAGGGCTGCACACTAACCCATTTTTTCTGCCGGTCCGACATGTCTCTGTCGGACCGGTAGATGCCCCATTTTACCATTTTTTACCGGTCCGAACAGAAAACTTACCGGTCAACAACGGCAACCTAAAAAAAACACATTAAATTACTTGCAAACTTATTTTCTTGTTTGTATGGACGTACCCCCCCCCCCATGTGTACATTTTACTGATTAATGTCTTTTTAAACTTGAATTATTTATTGCACAAGAAATTAACAAAATGAGAAAAAAAAATAGAATGTTTGTTCGTGAATTACAGTGTAAAATGATAATGAAAAAAAAAATCAGATTGTATCATGTGTTTGTGACTTTTTCTAAACATCGGCGCACGAACTTGCTGCATAACCGTGATTAAATGAATTATTTTAGCTGTGATATTTTCTGATGCACGAGCTACAAGGGGTTCTTTATTTTTCTTTCGACACTCTCTTCGCATTTGTGCATGCGTTCTGAAAGGTACACGACATGCAGGGCCGAATTCGCAATCCTCTTTGCGCCCATTTCTACCTCGAATATCAGCGGGATTGTGACGATTTCATGAATTACTTCGGCTGTAACATTTTATGATGCACGCGCCAAAAGGGGTGAAAATGTGTCCTTTATTTTTTTGCCGATATAAACTCTTCGAATTTCGTAAGTGCGTTCTTAAAAGATGTACCACACGGCCGAATTCATGATACTTTTTGCGCCTATTTTTACCTCAAATATCAGCGGGATTGTGACGATTTCATGAATTACTTCGGCTGTAATCTTTTATGATTCATGCGCCAAAAGGGGTTGAAAATGTGTCCTTTATTTTTTCCCGATAAACTCTTCGAATTTCGTAAGTGCGTTCTTAAAAGATGTTCCACACCGCCGAATTCATGATACTTTTTGCGCATATATTTCTACCTCAAATATCAGCGGGATTGTGACGATTTCATGAATTACTTCGGCTGTAATCTTTTATGATTCACGCGCCAAAAGGGGTTGAAAATGTGTCCTTTTATTTTTTCCCGATAAACTCTTCGAATTTCGTAAGTGCGTTCTTAAAAGATGTTCCACACCGCCGAATTCATGATACTTTTTGCGCCTATATTTCTACCTCAAATATCAGCGGGATTGTGACGATTTCATGAATTACTTCGGCTGTAATCTTTTATGATTCACGCGCCAAAAGGGGTTGAAAATGTGTCCTTTTATTTTTTCCCGATAAACTCTTCGAATTTCGTAAGTGCGTTCTTAAAAGATGTTCCACACCGCCGAATTCATGATACTTTTTGCGCCTATTTCTACCTCAAACAAATTATCAGCGGAATTGTGGCAATTTCATGAATTACTTCGGGTGTAACTTTTTGTGATCTCATGCACGCACCAGCTAAAATGGTTAAAAATGCGTTCTTTATTTTTCTCCCCACAATCTCTTCGCATTCCGTACATAAAGATATACGACACGGCCGAATTCACGATCCTTTTTGCGCCTATTTCTACCTCAAATATCAGCGGGATTGCGATGATTTCATGAATAACTTCGGCTGTATTCTTTCATGATGAACGCGCCAAAAGGGGTTGAAAATGTGTCCTTTATTTTTTCCCGATAAACTCTTCGAATTTCGTAAGTGCGTTCTTAAAAGATGTATGTGTACCACACAGCCGAATTCATGATACTTTTTGCGCCTATTTCTACCTCAAATATCAGCGGGATTGTGACGATTTCATGAATTATTTCGGCTGTAATCTTTTATGATTCACGCGCCAAAAGGGGTTGAAAATGTGTCCTTTTATCTTCTCCCGATAAACTCTTCGAATTCGTAAGTGCGTTCTTAAAAGATGTTCCACACCGCCGAATTCATGATACTTTTTGCTCCTATTTCTACCTCAAATATCAGCGGAATTGTGACGATTTCATGAATTACTTCGGGTGTAATCTTTTGTGATCCACGCACCAGCTAGAATGGTTGAAAATGCGTTCTTTATTTTTCTCCCCATAATCTCTTCGCGTTTCGTATACATAAAGGTATACGACACGGCCGAATTCACGATCCTTTTTGCGTCTATTTCTACCTCAGATATCAGCGGGATTGCGATGATTTCATGAATTACTTCGGCTGTAATCTTTTATGATGAACGCGCCAATATGGGTTGAAAATGTGTCCTTTATTTTTTTCTCTTCGCATTTCGTAAATGCGTTCTTAAAAGATATACGCCACGACCAAAAATCATAATTCTTTTTGCGCCTATTTTCTCCTCAAACTTCAACGGGATTGCGATGATTTTATGAATTATTATTCGGCTATAATCTTTATGATGCACGCGCCAAAACGGGTTGAAAATGTGTCCTGTATTTTTCTCCCAATAATCTCTTCACATATCGTATACATGCGTTCTTAAAAGGTAGGCCTATACGACACGGCCGAATTCACGGTCCTTTTAGCGCCTATTTCTACATCAAATATCAGCGGGATTGCGATATTTTATTAATTATTTCGGCTGTAATCTTTTGTGATACACGCGACAGAAGGGTTGAAAATAAGTTCTTTATTTTTCTCCCGATAATCTCTTCACATTTGTGAATGCGTTTTCAAAATTATACACTGCACGCAGGGCCGAATTCGAGACTCTTTTGCGCCTATTATTGTTTACTCAAATTTCAACGGGATTGCGATAATTTCATGAATTACTCTTTGGCTGTAATCTATATGATGCAAGCGCCAAAAGGGGTTGAAAATGTGTACATTATTTTTATCCCGCTAATCTCCTACCATTTAGTACATGCGTTGTTAAAAGGTATACGACACGGCCGAATTCACGATCCTTTTTGCGTCTATTTCTACCTCAAATATCAGCGGGATTGTGGCGAATTCATGAATTACTTCGGATGTAATCTTTTGTAATGCACGCACCAGAAGGGTAAAAATGTGTCCTTTATTTTTCTCCCGATAATCTCGTTGCATTTGTGCATGCGTTTTTGATAACCGACACGGCATGCAGGACTGGATTCAAGATCTTTTTTGCGCCTATTTATTTCCTCAAATTTCAACGGGTTTGCGTTGATTTCATGAATTGTCATTCGGCTGTAATCTTTTATGATGCACGCACCAAATTAATATGTCCTTATATTTTTTTCTCCTCTATAATCTCTTCGCATTTCGTACTTGTATGAGCTTTTGAAAGGTGTACGACGCGGCCGAATTCATGATCCTTTTTGGGACGATTTCTACCTAAAATATGTAAGCGGGACTGCGATGATTTCATGATTTTTTTTTTCTCCCTTGTATTATCTCTTTACATTTTTTAAGGGCCGATTTCGTGATCCTTTTCGCGCTTATCTTCATTATGAGACCACTCTGAACGAATGAAAATATTCATTTACTGTATCGCTGAATACAGTATAGAATATGTTTTTACTTTTTCTAAAAATCGGCACAAGTAAAATAGTTCTAACATGTCAACTGCCACGCAGCTGCGAAGCCGGGATCGGATCGATCTTGCGTTAAAAAAAAAAAAAAAAAAAAAAAAAAAATCATGAGTAAAATGACCCAGAAATGCGTGCGCTTCTATCAATGCTTCTTGTCTGGCATGACCGCCGATCGCAAGCAAACGAACAAACAAAACGGGATCGGGGAAACAATCCATGCATTTCAACAGTTACATTGTACCGTACATCCTTTGCATGTATTGCATAGCATGGCAGTGCGTGAGCAGCGCCAATGCGCAAGCGAGCGCGAATAACTGGTCGACTGCTAGTGCTCAAAACTAATATACAATTGTATGTTTACTTTACAAATTGCACCGGTAGACATATTCGAAAACTTGCGTAAAACGTGTTGAACAATGCGATATCTTGCATTCTGTTTCTCCCTGGATCGGGGCTGATCTTTTTCTTTCTACTGACCCCGCCAATGCTTTTTTTTTTTACTGGTCATGTCGGACCGGTAACTTGTGGATTTCCTGAAAAGTTACCGGTCCGACAGTGACTTTTGCCGGTCTTGACCGTCGGACCGGCGCCAGTGTGCAGCCCTGTCATACACCAGTTGCATCACTTGCGCATTTGCATCTCCTCATGCCAAACCAAAATGCTGATTTCTCAATTCTCTTGCAACATTTTTTATCGTCTTTCCGTAGGTATCATCCCTTTTCTCAAGTTTGCGTGGGATAAAGAACCAGTGATTGTTGTATCATGTGTTCTTGGCTCAACATGTAAGTAATTTAACATACATGATCATCTGGTCATGATCGTAAGGATTCATTATTAATTCTCATGCATGACTCAAGAGTGCAAGGTTAGGTCAATTTCAATCTTGTTTATGTTGGTGCCCTTAACCTAATTGGTTTAATTTGATTTACACATTTAATAGTCACAGGTAGTGTGGATCTACCGAGTTTTTACTAAGATGCACTTTCATTTTGTCAACTAAAACTGTTCTTTTCCACATCCATGCTATTGTATTTCTAATTTTAATGCGTTTTGTTCCACTGTCCTGAGCATGAGACATAGTTTCATTTACAGTACTTGCCCAACAAAAGTAAAAAGAGTATGCACTTTCTGCCTGTCACCACATTAGAAGAATGTAGACTCCTGAGCTGTGAGTTGTGCTTGAACTCCTCAAATTTTGAAAAAGACTTTTTATCTTTTATGCAAACTGAATTAAAGTTGAGGAGTACATGTATTTGAAATACAATTTACTCCTTAATTTTATGGCTCAAGGCCCAGGGGGCTCATGCATAATTCCAACATCTCTCTCATTACTAAGGCCCATCGCAATATATTCGCATAAAAAGTCTTCATTCTCTAAAAGTAATTCCTTGCCATTTTTTGTTTGTTTGCCTGATATATTTTTTCTTATATCTCGGAAATACATCATGTTCATGTCCATTGTGATAGGGTTTGTTGGAATGACATTTAACTTTGCATGACATAGTTTTGCAGGCAAAATGAAGTAACCTGACATACTGGTACAATATGTGTTAAAAAGCAATGGGGTTTTACTGTATCATGCTGTTACTGATGTTTTGGCTTTTTGTTCTTTTTTTTCTTTTCTTTTTTGTCAGTGCCCCTAACATACTTGCTGTTTCCAAGATCCTACTGGGAAAAAGTTGCAGCTGAGAATAGAGCCATCCCCAACAAATATCCAAGTAAGAGGATCCTCATTCACATGTACACTGTAACTAGTGACTTAAAAGACCCATTAACATGGGGAAACGTGGGTGGACGGATTGCATCAATCTTCATTCGCTGCCCATCGGGATACATTCAAAATCATAAATTACACCTGTCAGAGGTCAGCCATGTGTCAGTGAATACATGCATCTGATATGAGTGCGTGCTCCTCAGTAACTGTCTATTCCAGGATTCTTTGGTTACAGTGTATGTGTGTTTAATAGTGTACTTGCAGATCAGTGATTATGATATAGCTGTCCACAATTTGTCATTTGAAATCTTGAGTATACTGTACCTGAATCGAGCCTATCTTCCCACTCCATGAATTCCTTTGCTACTGGGTCTTTAAGAGTGATTTTTTTTTTTTTTTTTTTTTACTTACACCAAAAGATATAATATTCTGACCATTACAGACCATTACTCACTTTCTGCTGGTATGCATTGTAGAGTTTTTGTTGTTGTTGTTGATTTTTCCCCTAAGAGAAAGTATCAGTGTAGATAATGACAAACTACTTGATTTGTGTATGTCTACTGATCACTTCAAACCGACTGTATTCAATCACTGGGGGTAGTTCATTTGCATATCTGTGCTTTTGTATCTGCAATCTTCAATTTAAGCCAGCAGTGCACTAAAAATTTGTGTCACCACAAACTGGCGAGTGTAACATACATATGCCGCAGCCATCATGATGTGACATACTAATTCAGAAGAAACTACAGTAAAAATCAGTCGTATTAACACTGATGATGAACACCTCTATCTTTTGATTTATTATTGCCCTCACCCTCATATTTTGATAGGAGTAAATGCATAGACCATAAGATAGTTACAGCTGTTGATGTCAGACCATTTACCGAATACAACTAATTGTTTCTGTCAAATCCTGTGATGAAAATGTGTATTGTAGTCTATTTTTGTTGTTTTGCAAGATGAGTTGTATCAGCCAACAGATGACTTGTTCACATTTGTTCTCAATTTTCTCCACCCCCACCCTCTGCAGCACCAATCCGGTATGTGGAAGGGAAAACAGGAGAACCGACGACAGTATGACAGGACCCGTCATGATCTTTTTTTTTTTTGGTTCGTAGGAGTTTAGGCCCACATGGATACCTTTATACATAGAATTCAAATCTATTTCAGTTGTTTTCTGCAATGAGCATTCATATAAGAAAGCATTTGGTCCAAAATAACATGGAGCTCTGTTTACATCTCCATTTGAAAATAGGCAGGCGTATCTATTTGCCACCCTTGAAGATGGTATTTTGGCATGATAAACCTTGTACATGTATTACAGATTTTGGGGTCATATTGCTGCAGTTTGCCTTGACAAGTAAACTTAGTGGCAGTTTTGGGCATATGTCTGCAAAAGGCTGTTTCAGATGACATCCCAATTCTAGGTTTTTACGTAACAAATATTTCAGACTACATGCCAAAGTATGCAATAAAGTTGTACCTCGTACATGTACTTTGAAGTAAGTTCTGCAAACAGTGTCCTTGTGATTGAATCAATAGCAACAGGTGCTTTCAAACCTGAGAAACACAAGCACAAAGGACTTCTAATGGGATAAAAGCCAGGAGGTTGCCTACCTTCATGTGCTTGTGTATTCACGTTTGATTTCAGATGGCTTGTTTGTTTGGACTCGATATGTTCACTGAAGCCATGTTGATTGTGTACATATATAAAGTTATTCGATGAGCAATTTGTGAACATGCATTGACGGGTTTGTTAAGGGATCACAAGCTTTTTGTTGAAGCTGTGGCTTATGAAAGATAAAGGACGATATCGTTGCATGGGAATTATTAAAGATTTGTGACAGATTGCTTACTTCAGTGAAACTCTTGATTTTGCTTTCTTTTTCTCCTTTGCCTTTGTCTCAAAAAATGTGATGAGAGAAGTGCTCCTATGTGTGTGTTTGTGTGTTTGTGTGTTTATAGAACATGGACCATTGCATTTAATTAGAAATACACCACCAGCTTTCTGTAGACACCAATACTAACATGAATGATTGATGTTCAAAAATGTAGAGTTGATATATTTTGCTGCAGATCTGACAGAAATGTGTTTGGAGAAAGTCAGTGTTAATGTATGGTACTGCTATACGCGTGTATTATGGTTCTTCAGTGACAATACACACACTTCAAGGTAATTGCATGAGGTCCATTATCTCTATTTACAATATCCAAGCCACCATCCAATATTGAGTATTTAAGGACGTTCCTCAGTTAAAGTGAAATCCATGTCATTTTCTTGAAACTTTCCATACAGTAACTTTGACCCATCCGAAGCCCAAATATGTAAATAAAACCATAGGTTCATGTGCTTGTTTTTCTTCTACGGGACTTTGAAGAATATGACTAATCTGCCGTCCTGTACCAAAATGATAGCGTTACAGGATCAAGACCATGATTGGAAACAAAATCTGCAATGACAAACGTAAATCCCCATAATTCTTTCAAAATCCACGTTATTTTCTCCAAATTTGCAAGAATTGCAGAAAAGGGTACCCAAAACGAGGAAAAGGTTTTAAAGTTAGGGCTTACACTCTCATTCTTCAGCAAGCAGCGCCCTCACGCGGCAGAAAACACCGAAATCTCTCAAATCCTTCTCATCGACGTTTTCTGTTAGGGGTGAGCAAAAGGACAACGTTCATAAAACTTATGCTGTACATTCAAAACCCATGTCAATTTCACGAAACTTTACCAAATTGTAGACAGACGCTTACTTATTCCAGAAAAACAATCAAAAGTGGGGGTTCATGTGCTCGTTTTTGTGCTAGCAGCACCCATATGCGACATTATCATCGTAAGTCCCCAAAATCTGGTCAGGAACCTATGCAGGGATGCCCTGACAGGGTGGGTTCATAAAACTTATGCTGTACATTCAAAACCCATGTCAAATTCATGAAAATTGACCAAATTGTAGAAAAAGGCTCACTTATACCAGAAAAACAATCAAAAGTGGGGGTTCATGTGCTCGTTTTTATGCTAGCAGCGCCCCCATGCGACATATACTATAGTACGACCCCATAATCTGGTCAGGAACCTACGCATGGACGCCCTGGCAGGGTGGGTTCATAAATCTCATGCTGTACATTCAAAACCCATGTCAGTTTCACGAAACTGCACCAAATTGTAGAAAAAGGCTTAATTATTCCAGAAAAACCATGAAAAGTGGGGGTTCATGTGCTCGTTTGTGTGCTAGCAGCGCCCCCATGCGACATATACCAACGTAAGACCCACAAATCTGGTCAGGAACATAAGGGTCGCCCTGACAGGGTGGGTTCATAAATCTCATGCTGTACATTCAAAACCCATGTCAATTACACGAAACTTCACCAAATTGTAGAAGAAGACTCACATATTCCAGAAAAATAATTAAAAGTGGGGGTTCATGTGCTCGTTTTTGTGCTAACAGCGCCCTCATGCGACATATATCATCGTAAGTCCCCAAAATCTGGTCAAGAACCTATGCAGGGATACCCTGACAAGATGAGTTCATTAGGCTTATGCTGTTCATTCAAAACCCATGTCAATTTCACGAAACTTTACCAAATTGTAGACAGAGGCTTACTTATTCCAGAAAAATAATTAAAAGTGGGGGTTCATGTGCTCGTTTTTGTGCTAGCAGCGCCCTCATGCGACATATATCATCGTAAGTCCCCAAAATCTGGTCAGGAACCTATGCAGGGATGCCCTGACAAGATGAGTTTATCAGGCTTATGCTGTTCATTCAAAACCCATGTCAATTTCACCAAACTTGACCAAATTGTAGACGAAGGCTTACTTATTCCAGAAAAATAATTGAAAGTTGGGGTTCATGTGCTCGTTTTTGTGCTAGCAGCGCCCACATGCGACATATATCATCGTAAGTCCCCAAAATCTGGTCAAGAACCTATGCAGGGATACCCTGACAAGTGGGTTCATAAAACTTATGCTAGCTGTTCATTCAAAACCCATGTCATTTTCACGAAACTTTGCCAAATTATAGAAGAAGGCTTACTAATTCCAGAAAAACAATAAAAAGTGGGGGTTCATGTCCTAATTCTTGTGCTGGCAGCATCCCCAGATGATAGAAATCACCTCACCGGACCCCAAAATCTGGTAATAAACTTTTCGTGGGTGTCCTGATTATAAGGTGGGGTTTGTGAATGTCATGCTGTACATTCAAAACCCATGTCAATTTTACGAAACTTTATCAAATTGTAGAAGAAGGGTTACTTAATGCAGAAGAATTGTAAAAATGGGGGGTTCATGTGCTCGTTTTAGTGCTAGCAGAGCCTCCTTGCGACGGATATCATCGTAAGACCCCCAAATCTAGTCAGGAACCAATGAAGGGATATACCCTGCTAGGATGCATGAATCTCATGCGGTTCACTCGAAACCCCATTTTCTTAAAAAAAAAAAAAAAAAAAAACACACACACACAAACAAATAAAAAAACATATCACAATTGCAGTGATATGGTGAAAAATATTCAGAAAGAAAGGTCGATGTGCGTTTTTGTTATCATTTCCCTTCCACAGCTATAATGATATTATGTGGATGCAAGCGTGGAAAACTCCACATAATTATTGATATGCACGCTTGTTTGTTTGTTTTACCCACTTGCTGTAACCATTTACAAAAAGTGATAATGGAGGAAGAAGAATAAATATAAGGAAATGGGAGTTTTGGCATTAGTCTGACGGTCCTCCAAATGAAAAACAAATCTTAATACAATGACGTTGATTGTAGATTGCATGTGTTGGTTGTTGCAGTGGTTGGTAAAGTGCGTGTTGTAAGCTATGGAGAAGTACCTCCCCCACCCCCCCCCCCCAAAAAAAAAACAAAACAAAACAAAACAAAACAAAACAAAACAAAACAAAACAAAACAAAACAAAACAAAACAAAAACAGAAAACAAAACAAAAACAAATGATTCTCCTTTTGTTACACCAGATTTGGTAATAAAAAAAAAATAATACATGAATGGTGAAAGTGATGAATAGTCTTGTCTGATAACACTTTCGTGACCTTGTATTTTGTAACCAAAAATAAAAAAACCCAATATTTTGTACTATTATACTAGTAATGACAAGTTTAGATCTAATTTAAATTTTAACAGAGACACTCAGATTGTTTTAGCTGCTAGACCTAAAGATGAAATGTGTGTCATATGCTTGTTTTGTTGTTGTTGTTGTTATTGTTGTTGTTGTTGTTGTTGTTTTAACACCTAGTCCAATAGACTAGTGAGCCTTATCGACCCCGACTAGGGCCTATAGGCCCTTGGTACCTTAGCACTCGACTTTACCATGTTGATGACCGGATAATGAACTTCATGTCACAAAACAGATCTATGGATTGAAAATGGAAACAGCTCTGTTCCACTTCCAAGCTTCGCGATTCCGTCAATCAGTGTTGTGCTATAATGACCATGTATATGCGGCTCGGACCGCTGAACTTTGCGTGGTATGTACTGATTGTAACGCGTACAGTCGCCACGCGAGCCGAGCGAGGCCGCCCAGGCTGCGCGGCTGCCCGGCGCGGCCGCGGTGGGGAGCTGTCGGGTATCCGTACGTACACATACAACACTCTAGCTCGATCTACTAGCAGCTGCTCAGCTCAGCTAGCTCAGCTCATCACTCGTGCGTGCGCTTCTACGCTCTTTGTTACGTCACTGACACCTGCGCAGCTAGGATGCGCACAAACTCAACTGAGGAACGTCCTTAAAGTCATTAAAAAAAGAGAAAAAATATCATTCATACTACAGTGTGTAGTCCTGCATTGCACACATCCACATTTCATAACATTTTATTGTGTAGTGTATGTGCACATGCCTCTGAGTGTGTGTGATTGCGAGTGGTATCTGTTCATGAAGGAAGGCAATTTTGATTCACCAGTAAGAAATGTCAAGTAATTGGAAGTTGTAGTGTGTAGTGGAAACTTTCACCTTTCCATTTAACTTGACTCTTCAGCTATCCTCATCTGTACGCCATCACAAACCCTCTCTTATGTTTGGCTTATGATTGTTGCAGTCTTGTTTTTTATACTTATCTCTACTTTAGTTCATCAAAGCACAGTAATAGTGTTTTATAAACAAGGTTCTTCAACCAAACATTCATGAACTTTACCTACCAAAAAGTAAACTCTCACTTGACTCTTGTTGAATATTGCAATGATGGCACTTCCCCTCGTAATGCATAGACTGCAAAATCAATTGCGTTTTGACATCCAAACTCAGTCATCGATCATACATCATGGATATTGCCAAGACTCCCGCTCACTGCCTTACACGAGTCTGTATTACAACAAATTCATGACAAAACCAAGAAATATGGTCACCATTTTTTCTTTATTGAAAGTAACAAAATACAAATCTTTTTAACCAACAAATCATGTGAAAACAAATGAGTTCCTCTCATAAAAATAAATTGTATTGCTGAACTTCAAAATAGATGTGAGTCATGATACCCAGTGAATGTCTTTTCAGTTGAATTTGTAAAGATAAAACGAAGGTTACAACTACTGACTTTGCTGTCTTTGACATACACTGAAGCCACAGACTCATTCAAAGCTCAATGTACACCTTCATGAAGATGTGGCTGGGCAGAGTATTTTATTTTTTTTTTTAATTACTGCACATTGCAAGAATTAACATTGGCTGCACATGTTGGCAGTCTTGCAACATAGTATCTCAAAAGCTTACAAGCACTGACGGAGATTAACATTCAACTATCAAATCACTAAGTCAGCTGCTAGTGAGCATATGCAAGAGACATGCTGACCAAGAAAAGTTATAGTTAACTTAAACATGACAGTGCCTGAATAAACAATGTTGACTGACTGGTATTGAAGGTCATTAGGTTTCTGAGCTGCCAGTTGTATCCTAATGTAACAGAAACCAAACATTCCTCCTCGTAACTTTATGCTGACCCCTTTTTCAATACAGCAATGCCCGTGGTCTTATCATGCGGACCAGGTCCATTCTGAAGGGGACAGCAAAAATAGCTTTGATTTAGGTGGCTTTCGACTCCAGTTCAAGCCAATCAGAGATTTGCAGATTTGAACTCATAATTACACCTTGTTTGGAAATTTGTGCATCATAATATCTGGCACATAGATGCAAAAAGAAAAAAAAAAGAAGAAGAAAAGAACAGAAATGAACAGAAAAGAAATAAGACTACTCTTTCCCCTAAGGGTATTTTCACACAACTTATGTTAGTCTTTTCAGAAGATGTTGTCTCATGGTGACCATTTTTTTTTTCAAGGAAAAAAAAATCCAAATCTTAACGACCTGATCAATCAAAATGCAGTCCCAAAGTTGGGCTGAATGCACCAACAAAACAAATCAATTCTGGACTCCCTACACAGACCCAGCATGAATTAATTCAACAGCTGGTCAAGTTTGGTTACTTGATACTTAACTGTGCAACACAGGTACTAACTTGTGCATGAAACCAATCCTTGTTCACTTTCGCACCAAACTTAAAACCATTTGACTGCAGTTAGCATGCTATGCCTATAAGTTCAACATATAATATCAGACACACAGCCATGCTTTCTTTTTCTTTAATTTCAAGTTCATCTTGCATGTTACCCATCTGATACATAACAAGAAGAAATAATATGTAAGAGCCCTGCTCGCTGTCAAAACAAAGCTCTCTGCACAAAAACCAAGCCAAACAAACGACTTTAAAGTGTTTTACAGAGTACTACAATGACAATGCACTACATGACTTGTCTAAAGTGCTGAAATATATTGCAGCTACGAATGAAGAAAGACTACTTCCTCTCTAAATGGATGTAGATTCTAGAAATGATTTCATCTAGAACACAAAATATACTGATGACAAATTTGCTTGCTGCTTAAAGGGGAATTCTGGAACAGCTGAAATGTAGTCTGATAAGAAAGATTATTGCTTTTGTAGTACAGCACAATAGTGAAAATTTGATCAAAATTGGATAAAAATGAAGGAACTTATGAAATTGCAAAGTTTCTCTAATATTTGCAAAATAGTTCCTAAACAGTTGATATGAATATGCAAATGATCAAAATCAAAATTTTCTGTTGAGTTTACAAAAACTGACAAAATTAAAATCTGCTATAAAAGTGTAAGATTTAATGTTATTCCTGACTGAACAACTTAGAAATAATAATCAGTCAGATATATCGGGATTTGAGACTGTGACACACTAGCATTTGAAATAAAAACACTTCAAGAGTTTGTGTACAAACTGTAAGGCATGTTGTGAGGCGTTGACATCCTCAACCCACTCATTTGCATTATTCATGTTGACTACCCAAGAACTGTTCTGTGAAAATTAGCGAAACTGCACAATACATGTATCATATCTTCCCTTATCCAGTTTTTAAATCAAATTTTCACTGCTGTGCTCACTGAATTTTTATTCTTTCCTTATTAAGTGGTCCAGAATTCCCCTTTAACAATCAAAATGTTGAGTCATGACACTTGTATGAGTAACCTACACACAGAGATTGTCACAACGCTTTTCCCCATCTCCTCAAACAAAGAGGAAGGTTGACGCACTAGCCTAAACTTCATTATGAAACCATAATTTTTCTGATGAATAACATCAGTAAAAGAAAAGTGTCTACATCTGAATCACAAGCACTAAGATTGAAATGAGAGAAAAAAACAAAACAAAAACACAGAATGAAGTCAAACTCATTTCCCTGCACAGACCAGAGGTCCGAGTGCCATTTGAAAAGCTATACAAGAAACATACAAACATATCTTATTGACGTTTCAACAAGTACAATTACACATGTATTTTTTTTTTTCACATACATTTAAGACAGATTAAGCTTAGGCTATTCTACTCTTTTCTGAGGGAAAAGACAACCCTCTTGTAACAAAACAATACATTTCCACACAAGGCAAATATACAATACTGTATATACTCCATGTGTTTTCCTTTCAGTTCAATGTTCAACTAAATGCTAAAGATGACATGGACCATGAGCCAATTCCTATCCATCCATCACCACTGAACGGCCATCTTGAATCATGCCAAGACATGCCATGAAATTTGAAGACACAGGCTCATTCATGGTAACAGGTTGGCAGGCTATCATTGGCTAAGTCTCAGGAAGACAACTTCTAGTTTATGGCAACTTCCAAGCGCTTTGGGGTAGAAAAAGCTTTCTCTGATTGGTCTATCAGCAGTACTTGACTTATACCTTTGCACTCAATGATACCAAATACAGAAGCTCTTCATGGACACATGCATCTATGTTGAATGCCTCCTGCAAATACAAGTACCATTTTTCTGCAGTTGCTAACACTAAACAGGGACAAATGTACAGGCATGCAAGCAGAAAAAATAATCTATCAACTTGTATTACAGCACCTCTCTCTCATTTCAGCCTTCATACACTGACTGATGAGAAATTCTTGAGATGTGGAGAATGCAGAAAAAAAAAGTACATGTACATGTAGTCCCAAATCATCCAATTATTCTCATCTCAAGGCTATACTGATTAGTAAGCAAATCAGATCTTTGGTTTGTCAGACAAATTTCTTCTTACCGAATTACAATTTTTTCCCAAGGAAACTGACGAACACATACTTCAGCAAATGAAATGTAGATCCTATGATCACAAGAACTGACAAGATAAAAGCCTGTCTACACATGAGCTGACCTTGCTCTAGACAACTTCCACCTGTAGGAAAGACTAGCGCCTTGCATTCTCAGATTGAGGAGAATTTCCAGCCACTTTCCTGCGGTCTCCTATGTCTTGTCCTTTGTGCATCAAAGACACCACACATCTTTGAGGAGGCTGGATTGTGGAGACTACTGATCCTGCCTACAAGACTATTGTAGCTGCAGGTTGCAAAATGTTGCAAAAATCTGCCTCGAGTGAATCCTGCCGGTGCAACGATTCACCACTAATCTCTTGCCTCCGTGATGGCGTACTGAATGCACAATGGACATTGAACAAGGAGCTCGCACAATGGAAATTCTTAGCAAGATTTGCCTGACTGTACTGTACATTCACATTTCTTTTCTGTTTAATACACTGATTACAAGAAAGAAAACATATCCTTTAATACATTGGTTGAACAGTAGTTTACCTCAGTATAAATGCCTCACAATTTCTTACTTTACTTCGACAAATTAAAAAGAAAGAAAAGCAGAGGTGCAGAATGACATTATTCAACAAATTTCATGACCAATTCACTGGTCTAATGCTTCTTTCGCCACTCTTTTCTTTGCATTTTGATTGTTTGTATGAAACAGCAAACAAGATGGAAATTCAAGTTATGAGATGACGTACATCCTCTCATTTTCCCTTCTCTTTTTACATTCCTGTTTGCACCATAAAGAAAAGGTATTGACACACAAGAGTATGTTCAATGACAAGTATACCATTTAAATGACATGTCACTCAAGACGTAAAAACTTGTTTCTCCAAAGATAACTGTATGACACGCAACATGAGAGTACACATATAAATGAATAGAAAAAAAAAAGAGAAAGAAAACTCATTCTTTCCTTCTCCAATCTCTACAAAACGTAACCAACCTTCCACACTGAAACACAGCCAAAGTTCAGCCTCTATGAAAATGAGCCCTAAATTTGACACCCAAGTCTGAAATGTTTTCAATGGTAAACAACATTTCACTATTTCAAAGTGCAGCAAGGTCATTGCTACCACCTGAAGGCAAATTTTTCATGAACACCACCACATCTTTGACATATTTCAATCATTTGCATTGTCAAGAGCATCTCACTTTTATCAAATGAAGCAGTCACAAATTCTGCCAATGAGTTCTGATTAACAATACTGTTAAGTGGATACCTCTCTCTTACATTTTTCAATGGCAGTAGTATTTCATATATGACAATTACACTTGTCAGCAATAAACCAATTCCCCCCCCCCAAAAAAAAAAAAAAATTATAAACACCAAATATGGCTCATCCCACCCTCCCAACACACCCCCTCCCCCCCCCCCAAAAAAAAAAAATAAAAAAATAAAAAAAAAAACAAGAGGAAAGAACATGCAGGATTCTTTTTTCTCCCTGGAATGTAAGAGTACCCGGTAGTATTTAAGTAAATGTATCCCTGTTTTTTGTAAAGACAGACTAACCCTTTTCATTGAAACATTCAACAAGATGAAAATATGAATTTTTAAGGAGTGCTTCCCATTTCTAGACAGATAATGCGATATTTGGTCATACTACACAGAAGAGTGAGCATAGAACCACATGATTACTGCCTAACCTACACTCTAAACCTTGGAACTCAAGGTTTATGGGAAGCTTTTCAATCAATTATGCAGTGCTTGGGGGTGCCAGAGTGGATGTCTAAGACCCCCCCTCAAAAAACAAACAAACAAA
Organism: Diadema setosum; assembly: GCF_964275005.1. Taxonomy (NCBI): domain Eukaryota; kingdom Metazoa; phylum Echinodermata; class Echinoidea; order Diadematoida; family Diadematidae; genus Diadema; species Diadema setosum. The sequence continues at coordinate 6,485,879 of NC_092692.1, read as the reverse complement.
CAACAACAACAAAAAACAATACACAAACACAAAACAAAAACAAAAACACAAACACAACAACAATCCACAACAAAAATGTCCCCAGCCCCTCCCCCCTCAAAAAAAAAAAAAAATACCACCCTAAAAAAAAAAAATACCACCCTAAAAAAAGAAAAAAGAAAAGAAGTACATGTACAGCAATTAATCAAACTCACAGCATCATTTTGAAAAAAAATATGTCGCATCAACCTTAGCAAGGTATAGCACCTTAGTAAACCAGTGCTGCAGTTGGTCATTAGCATGCTATAACAAGGTACAGGACCTCTATGCATAGAATAAAGGATACACTATCCATCTAGACTAGAAATGGTGGTAACTTCCTCAAACAAACACCCACCAACACCTACTACGGCTGCAAGTATCAGACAATTACATACATGAGCAGGTAATTCTCCGAGGCAATAAGTGTTAAGTTGTCTTCACTTTTCTTCAGTAACTGTGTAGAATTTTTCTTTGCAGTGTCAATTCACTGGGATTTACCACTGCAATTGCCATAGCTGTTTTCTCATAACATAAAGCAGCAATGGACATAAGATTTCCTTAATCTTGATTGTTCATTCTTTGCACAGAGTCGCAAGCAAATGCACATAATTAAACATGCAAAATTTGGGGAGGGATCATTTTCAAAGAAATAATGTCTGAACCTTCAAAAAAAGTGACATCGTAAGTTTTTATCCTCCACTTTCTTCACATAAGTATGTAATGACTATCATATGCTACACTTTGAAGAATAACTCTGAATGTCACAAAAAAATACACAAATATCAAATTGCCGGACACTCCCCTACGAATATCAGCACACACATATTGAATAAATTCACAATGAATCTTTGTGTGGTTTTTTGCCCTGAAAATCAGATGCTAACTCTAGCCACAACTACATAATACTTCATCTACCTCTTTCGGTACATACACTAACATGGAAAGTGCACCTTGTACATCTCATATTTGCCCCTTTGAATTGAACACAAGACCACTCTAAAGGCAATGTCTTAGTAAATCTGCATTGAGTCCTTTCAGTAATCACGGTTTGTCTTACAACATCCAAGTGTCTGAAATACAACATTCTGTCCAACCACTTGTAATACTGTCAGAAAATACATTCATGGCGGTTGAGTATCTCTTTTTTATTTTTTTCTTTTGAAGATAGGGGTCCATCGTCTGCAAAGCTCTACTGGAAGAGGACCTAAGTAGAAATCCATCATTCTTTTTTTTTTTTTTAAATCTATAGAGTATACTCAACAGCAGATGTGTTGTCACTTACATCACAGCAATAAATTCCCATGTGACTGCATTATTCCTATACATACAGAAAAATATATATCGCTGTGAACACAACTGCGATGCATTACATTTCCAAGAATGTCTCTCTGTATGCCAAAAGAAAGTTAATCATGGATTTTAAGTTGGCATTGAAACATGCCAATATCGGCTTGCACCTAAGAAAAAAGAAAAAACAATGAATAATATGAATCACAATGAATTTAGAACAACCAACATGCCTACCAACATCTACGCAATGAAGAGAAATATCACACTAAACTGCAATATTCTCCTTCACTTCAGAGAATAAGCAAGAACACTGTTCTACTTCGAACACATTTCTGCTCTCTTCACAAGCTGCAATGACAAAACAAACACACCCACAATTTCAAATACTGACAAAGCATATATTTGTCTTGGCTTTTCATACACCACAAGCACAAACTTTACTCCACCACAAATATCGCATCGTGGACACTAATGCAAAAATGTACCTTTTTTGCAAGTCCCTCGCTCTCACACTGGGGTACATATGGGGACACCTACCCCACATGTACACACACACACACACGCACACAAAGTAATGCTTGTATAAGTATGGTGTCTATTTGCTAGTTTTCCACAAATATCCCATTCATTGCACTCTTTGCTTGTTTGGCAAAAAAAAGGAAAACATCAACAACAAAATATATGTCACTTTTCATGCAATTATCTACCTCCAACACACATGACGAACCAACTTCACATACAAGTGATCTAATGAACTTCAAAGACATAATCATGTGTGAATACCATCTCCTGGTAAAGTATTCACGTTAAGTATCCATAGGAAAATAAGTCATCTACTACAACTTAGACCAAACTAAACGTGGGATATAAGCCATGCATCACTCCTGTCCTCTTCATTAAGAATGGAGAGCATCTCACAAACGATCACTGGTTAATATAGGAATTCCCCTCAGATGCCATTCTTCAGCAATAACAGAAGTATTGCATTCACCTTCCATCAAACCATAACTCCAGACTGAGAAAAAAAAACATCAAACAGACATCATGGCATCTTTGAATATTTCAGAGACAGAAACCAAAGTTGATAAACTGTCCTGCAAATTGTGCCTCATGCTCATTAAATTTCACTTACCCTTAACGAAGAGGGCACTACAGATTGTTCTTTTTTCCTCCCCTTCTTCTTCAACAAATGAAACAACCTCAACTTTATCTTACATCATAACAAATGGAATAAACAAAATGAATCACAACTCAGTGAATGGCAAGTTATGATAAAATATTGACAAGCATCCTCAAAGTAACAAAATAATTTCTTCAACTCTACACATCTTAATATTCACAAGATAAAAATGATATCATTCAATGCATTTTTGGTCGCAGAACCTGAGTTTGTAAAGTACAGAGAGACAGTGTACAGCTGTTACATAGCAATACTCACTGGCAATACTTCAAAACTAGAAGAGTACTCCATTCTTAAAACATACACATATGAAACAATAGTCGTGTCCTTGTGCGCCTTGATTCCTGTGAAATGAAATATGCCAGGTTTACAGCTCCACGTACCATATACTTGTCTAGTCATACCTTGCTGTTGCTAGAAAATACATTCAGACAGTAAAACGGACCTAATTACAAACACATGGACATTAATACCCACATCCCTTCTGAACTGTGAACCAAAAATAATGAACAATGTCCTCCGCCAAACTATGTCATCCGGATGGGCAAAGACAATAAACAGCCTTGAATGCTTTTCTGGTACTTAAATTTGTTTTTTGTTTTGCTTTCTTAATATTGCTCTAAGAGGTATGGTGCAATACATCCCATGAATACATCATTCTACTGGTCATATCCACGGTGCAACACCTTCCCTTTATCAAACAGGCAAGTAGTTTCCGATTGTCGTACCGCTATTAGTACACCCATACACGTAGCAGTGGGTGAGATGACGTATGCTGGAAGGTTACACATCTTCTTCTTCGGGGCGCAGAGCATCTTGGAAGCCCAGGGAGAAGTTGGCGGCCAGCCGGAAGCGGGAGCGGCCGCGGGCGAGGTCGCGGCGGGGCGAGGAGGCGGCCGAGGAGGGCAGCGAGCTGGCCTGGCGGACGGGCCGCTCGTTGCCGTCCACGCTGAATGACATCGAGTGGGGGAGCGAGGCGGGGCTCGGGTAGGAGGCTGGGTTGAGCTGGGTGGGAGCGGGGCTGAGACCGAAGCCGATACCGCTGCCCTCCTGACCAGCCTTGTCTGGGAGGAGGTGGATGAGTTGCATCAGATCAATGTGCTCTAAGTTACCAGTTTGACCGCTGGGTTGGCCAACCACCTCTGCAGAGGAAAAAACCCACAAGGAAATAAAAAATAACACGAATGGAATCATGCAGCAAGATATATAGTATATATATCTATCGTTAGAAGGTATAGGTCACTATGAAAACTAGAAATGTCGCTACAGCGACTGGTTATACCCCCGCCAAACAACGTTTCATAAGCTTTGGTCAAAACAACATTTCATAAGCTTTGGTCAAAAAACTGAGGAAGTAGTTAAATCCGCAAGATCTTTCCTTGATCTTCTGCCATTAATATGCCATTACCATGGCAACGTACTTTCGGGTACTGTCGAAAAATGCGTCTTGCACATCTACAACCAAAGGCACACATCTGTACCAGGTTTCATGGAAATTGGGCAAAAACTGAGGAAGTAGTTTGCAACACAAAATTTTCCATCATTTTGGCTCATAATATGTGAGCTGTTACCATGGCAACATACTTTTTGTCACTGTCAAGAAATGTGTCATGCTGACCTATATCCTAAGACAAACATTCAATATGAATTCCATGAGAATTGGAAGAACACTGATGAAGCAGTTTTGCCATGAAGCATTTTGCCCGTTCTTTTACCAATAACATGCCGTTACCATGGCAACGCACTTTTTGCCACTGCGGAAATATGTGTCTTGCACATTAACATATTCAGATGAACATCTGTACCTAATTTCATAAAAATTGATCAAAAACTGTGGGAGGAGTTCGCGACGCAAGATTTGTACCCATTTTTGCCCATAATATGCCGTTACCATGGCAACGTACTTTTGGATACTGTCAAAAAATACGTCTTGCACATCTACAACCCAAGGCACACATCTGTGCCAAGTTTTATGGGAATCGGTTGAAAACTGAGGAAGTAGTTCGCGACGCAAGATTTGCAACGGACCGACCGCCCGACCGACCGACCGCCCGACCGCCCGACCGTCCGCTGATTCCTATATACCCCCTTCAAACTTCGTTTGGCGGGGGCATAATGATTCTGGAATTGCGATGGTCTTACTGATAGGTCCTTCTCATGCATATCAAATTCCATATTTTACAGCCACTGCTATCAAAATAACCCAGTAGGAATACCTGTCTTTAAAGTTAGCTGAGAATAGACTGCTCAAATTTTCACTACATGGAATGTTATACTGATTAGCTGACATCAATACCAAGAATCCATAGATATTTTATCATCATATCAAGTGAATGCGTTAATTATGTCTATTCTAAATTGTTTCCCTTCTAATTTGGCCATAGAATGCTTTGCCAATGATGGCTGTCAAAATAAAATTTAGGAAGCAAAAGCATGCAAACTGTAAAAGGGCATAGCTTATAATAATACTTAGAGTCTATGGTGGGAAAATAGTCGCATACAAGTGCAGATTTAAATTGACAGCATTTACTTCTACTTTCACTGATTGCTAGTCAATGATTTGATATAAGCCAAGGATGATCTCACAACTTTAGACAGTCAGAATGGTAATTTTCATCTCTCACAGGCAAGGGAAGCATTTGCAGCTTTGTGGCTGGTAGGGAGGGAAAGTTTTGAATGACATTGTTTGTTTCTTAGTTTGATGACCTGTTCGATTCTGTACTAGCATGATGATTCCCTATCCCTTACCTGGCAGTGAGTGACTGGGGCTGGTGAAACTGATGAGATCCCTGGCAGGTGGTATCGGGGCTATGGATGGCTCCAGGAAGGGTGCCTGGTCTCCCGAGGGTGGGGCCCCCTGGGTTAGGAGGTCCTCTGGACACGTTGGAGGGGAGGCCTTCATGAGATCCGACTCTGTGAGGGTAACCAAGAAGTACAGATTAAGGGTTGGAGGTGAATCTCGAAAAGATTAAACAGCAACCACACCAACAGCACCATATCATTCTGTAATGTGATACACCTAGAAGAGTGATGAACTATTCATATGATGGGCACATTAAAGCTGAATTATGATATTTCGATGAAAACAAGAGCCCACTCTCATTTTTAGATGGTGTCAACACAACTGTGTGGTAAACAATATCTACATGCTGCTACCATCTCTAGTGAGTGGGAAGTTCAAGTTTTTGTTATTGTTTCTTTCTTTCTCAGATAAACTGGGACAAATTATTCGTCAACGGGAAGGTCAGCATGCAGAGAATTTCAGCAGTACTAATGAGGGGATGATGAGCAATTTCTCAGCCTTTCATGGTAATAGGCATTTCATGTTTGTTGCAACTACTTCAAATGATAAACTATTCCCATTCCTCATGATACAGTTTATTTCTACAAAGCTCAACATCAGATCATGAAGACTTTTGAGTGTGTAAAACTTACTACCATTTACTCAAACTTTGGGATGGGGGGGGGGGTAGTGCCCTACACAGTCATTTACTGATAACAATCTGTTGGTGTTATCCAGTTTATTAAAGGATTTCTACAAGATGAAGAATATTTTATCTTCTGCTCTGTAAATTGGAGACAAACCTGATGTTGAGTTGCTGGAAGAAGACTTTCTGCTATCCTTCTCACTATTGCTGGAAGAGGGCGCTGTGATGGAGGAAAGCAGTAAAATTGTATACTGTACGAGCTGAAATTTTCGCGGTGGTTTTATTTTCGCGGATTTCGCGAATCGCCTTTGAACCGCGAAAATAACAACACGCGAAAATAACAACGCGCTAATAGCTAAGTTCAGTTAGACCCTCGCAACCGCGAAATTAACAACACGTGAAAATGTCCTCCAAGTAGCAATTCGCGAAAATATCTGTACGCGAAAATTTCAGCTCGTACAGTATCACAATTCACATAGAGGGATTTCTATATCAACATAAATCATTAAAATTGCAATAATAGGCATTCTGCTAAAAACTCATGTTGCAACGACAAAGACTAGAGAGGGTTATTCAATCTAACTCAGCATCAAATGTATCCACACAGCTTAATTTGGTGTGATTATGATTGGATATAAAAATATATACTAGCACTGATTTCATCTCAAAGCTTGCCCCCGCAAGCCCTCCAATTCCCCAGATAATCAAATCTTTTTAACCCTATTCTAACTGGGCTATTTGAGACCAAGTTTTTACTGGGGGGGGGGGTCAATTTGACCCCCCCTTCAGATCTCGGCCGTCGATCGTGCGATCGCCGCAAAATTTTGCCTGAACATAGAGCTGGATGTCAACTACAAGATTACATGGTCATACAATAGAAAAATGTTGATTTCATATTTTTTAATAAATTAATTATGCAAATTAACGCATGAAATCATATTTTTATCTATAACTCCATCAAAAAGACTGAAGGATTATTAAGTTTTTGTGTCAGAGTTCCTCAAGACACATCAAACAATTTTCTTGTAAAAAAAATAGTGCAATCAAAATCATTTTCTTTTGTTTTTTATTGTTTTGTTAATTTCTTATGTATTTTATTGTTTTTTCGATCTTTTGTTTTCTATTGTTTTTTGGCCAAAATTTGTTGGAGGCACTTTTTCAAGCTTATCTACATTAGAATTGATTTATTTCAATGGTTAAAAGTTGAAATAATCTAATTTATATCAATTAAACAAAAAAACACAGTTTGCATTGGATTTGCACACGAAATCATGAATTTGAGCGGTTTTCGGGTTGACATGCATATGCAAAACATTGCATAACTTCAGAACGGTGTACCCGGATGTCGCAAATTTGGTCTCAAAATATGCGGGAGACTTCAATGAAAAAAGTCATGAAACGACGCGGCAAAATCTTTGCGCGTTGCGGAATCGTGGTGCGAAACGTCGGGGGGGGGGGGGGGGGTCAATTTGACACCCCCCCAGTTAGAATAGGGTTAAGCTTCCCATTTCACACTAATACCACATATGCCAATTATACCCATTTAGCATAAAATCTGACCTAACACAAGGCATCACAGGGAGATAGTGCACTGCTTGCAGTTTGGCGAAGAGATGCAGAATAATTCTTCATGTTTGGCTGCACACTTCCCTGAAATATGAGGGAATCCACATGAATATGCTGAATTCTTAGCTTGTAAATAATACACCATGACAGAAAATCCAATGTGGTGTTTACAACAGGAGTCTTCATTTAAAATTTAGTGTGAGCCTATGTGCACAGGTAAAACTCTCAGAACATCTCTTGGAATTGTACCAGCATTGCATTTATTAAAGGGATCATAGTTTTGGCTGAGACCTCACATAAGGTTTCTAACATTTTTTTGGTTAGATAATGAGAAACCTTTTATTAAAATGTAGCATGAAATTCCAAGAAGAATTCAATGTTTATTTGATGAAAATTGGTTATGAAATGGCCAAGACATCCAAAACAGAGCGATTCCAATAAAAGGTGGGACCCACCTTTTTATTACGATTGCTTTGTTTTTGGATGTCTCAGCCGTTCCAAAACCGATTTTCATCAAATAAACTTTGAATTCCTCTTAGAATGGTATGCTCTGTACTATTTTATAAGCGGTTTCTTGGTATCTCGCAAGAAGTTAAACGCCCAAATCTCATCTCCACCAATACTATACCATCCCTTTAACGGTGGAGGAAAGTGTTGGCAACAAACCTGTTCCGGTGCTCTGCGATGCCTTTGTGTCCTCAGAAGAGAGGGAGGGATCCTGGTAGGTGTTGCGTCCACCTGAAACTACATCCAGAGAAGAGATATGTAATGAGATCCCAACTTCAGGCTACAATGTGTCGGTCCCTCCCTGACCCCCTACGTCAATCCATCTCCCCACTAAAAACAATGTCAAATGTTCTATTATTGAGATGCACAATCGTTCCATGCACGAAAATGTGTCAGATTTTCATAATGCACCACAAACTGCGCATCAAGTCATAACGTTCTCAGACTGTCAAGTGTCAAAGTCTGTCACATTTGATTTGAAATCTAGAGTATCACACACTCTGAGGAAAGAAAATGAAATCTGAATAAATATTTTCAGTTCACACCTCAGGTGTACTTGGAAGTCAAAATTTGGGCTTCAAAAAGCAGTTCAAAACAACTCAAACAACTACTAATTGCATTTTCCTCTGTAGCAGCGTAATGATGCCCAACATAAGGTTTTAAGGGTTCTTATCAAGAAAGACGCCTTGCACATCAGACTTTCTGATTACACATAAAATATACATTTCTGTCAACTGACTATCAGTACTGTACATACAAATTTTTGTACCAGCAGTCAAATTTTCCAAAACATGACTTCTGCAGCTCTCACAAACTGTCTTGTGCTTGCAAATGTGCAAATGTAAGTTGTATCCAACTCTACTTCACTCTTCTGACAGTTGGTTAGAAAACGCGATACAGCCGGTGTTTGAGTTAACATAAATCAAAGACATGATGGTACACACAAGGCTCACCATTACAGCACGGGTTGAGCATGATGGCCCGTTTGGACCCCCGTCCCATCAGCGTGAGGACCCGCGGCACGGAGGAGATGAGTGCCGAGACCGTGGTCTGGCCGTAGTCATAGGGCTGGAGCTCGCAGCCGTGTGTGGTCTGGTATCGGGCCACAAATGCCTGGAGGCTGAGGGTCTGGCTGGGTGCCCCAAGGAGCACAGCCCGGGCACTACGGGCAAACTGGTAGGTTGGGGTCAACTCCACGGCGGGGTCATCAGACCACTCGTCCTTCACCTTCAGTAGGAGGGGAAAAAACAATCATTGTACAAACCAAACAGAGAAAGAATGAAGCTATTTTGATCCAGGAATCTGGGATTCTTAATACCGTAGAGTGACATTTTTACTGGACTGATACTGTGGGTTTATGAATTTTAGATAAAGTACAGGTATTTAGATTCAGCAGTCTCAATGCTCAGACATTAAAGTGACAGACTGGAGAATCGTATTATGGCTCAGAGATGAAATATTCTGACTCTTATCCTTCAACAATTAAATGTAGCAAGAAAATGATGATTTTTCATTAAAAGTCATTCTAAAAGAGTGCAAAAACATTATTAAATTCTTGATACACAATTGCGCTTCTGTGTACAGACCTCATAGTCATTGATTGGGGTAACTCATACTTGATAATCATAGTAATGATGATGATGATGATGACAATAATAATAATAATGATAATACTAATACTACTACTACTACTACCACCACCAACAACAACAATAATAAAGCTGTGATAATAATAATGGAGGAGGAGGAGGACTAAAATAAAGATAAGGAAAGCATTTATGAGATCATTATCACCCTCCTCCTCCTCCTTATCATCACCATGGAAACCAATGACTTACAGTAACAACATGATGGAGAGCCTTCATGAGGAGGGTGACACTGCTGAAGCCGTACTGTGTGGCCACCAGTTCCTGGCCCCACACCTGGGCGTAGCTCCGCTGGGCCCGCTCCACCAGCGCCCTACCCTCAGGCTCCAGGAGGAGCACCACCAGGATCTGCTGGGTGAGGTCGCTGAGGTGCTGGCGCTCCACAGAGCGAAGACGCTTGTCATCGTCCTCTGTGATGATCTGGAGGAATGTCAAAATATAACTGAGTTTGACTGCTGGACTTGGCTAGTACTGGGGCAAAGCAGCTGTCACTATTAACATCGAGAAACACATTCACACATAAACATGTACACACATGTCTACACACAAACACACACACACAGATACATACACACATACATACTACAAAATGTACATCCATACTACTATTGACTGTGGAAAGCCATGTGGTACCCACATCACAATCTCAATTACAGTGCTTGAGGGCTACCTATTTTACTCTCTAGTTTTTATCTTGAGCTCACCGAAAGCCTACTAAAAGTTAAATACACTATCAAGGCAATCCAATTATCATGTTATTCTTGTTAACACTACCATTAATTAGTATCACTATAGTGATATTCCTTATGTGTGCACGTGGTCTTCCAGTGCTCAAGTCAAAATGATTTTGGTGTTAAAGCAGTCAAATATGCACAACATACCCTTTCAATCCCACTGGATACAAATTGATAACCAATCATTCTGACATTCTTTACTGCTACAAGTGGTACTTATGTGCTTCAGCTAACCATATGATTTCTGGGCAATGGATTGTCCCTTGAGCATCTGAACAAACCACTATCAATGTACCACAATGTGATAAAGAAATCATGGCACAACACTGAAAATAAAATCAGAGCTAATCAATTTCCCCTCAATTCCATGTCAATCTCCTCACCTCCACCATGTGGCAGAACCGACGAACCAGGGCCTCGAGGTCGCGCACCCCATAGTCCTCCAGGCACACCGGGTGGCCAAACACCTTGCAGTATGCTGGCAGGAGAGCCGACAGCGCCAGAGAGTGCTGGCGGTTCCGCGGCACCAGCTGGCTGATGCGCCGCGCCATGACGGAGAGGCGCTCCGCCTCGCTCAGCTGCACGCATCGCTCATCACCGGACTCCTCAATCTAAAACCGAGAACGATGGGGGAGATAGAGAAGGAGGGCATGACAGGGAAGTACATGTATTTGCAATGAGTAAGGTGGAACAGGGTAGGGCAGGGCAGACAGGTAATCAAGTCTTACTCTGTACCTTGAATACAACAGTGAAGGTGTATCAGGGCTCTTTTCAAGGCAGCCAATCTCTGCAGACCAAAATACAAACTGATGTGCTCTAAAAGACATATTTGAAGGCAAAAAATCCTACGCTGGTTTAAAAATAGGCAAATGATGAATAAAATGCATGGCCCTTGAAATTTCTGAACAACCAGGTTTAATTTAAAAGAACATCAGTGATCTGAGAAACAAATTGAACCTGCATTCCACTGCCACATCCTTCAAAATTAGCAAGGGGAAATACAAAGAGTTTGAAAAAGTGATCAACGTTGGCATTACCTGTACCACCTCAGGCAGAGCCCCGAGGAGTTCAGCCAGCTTGTTGAAGCCGTACTCCCCCACACGGCACTGCCTGCCAAAGTGGTGGTGATAGGCCGGGATGAACTTGGAGAAGGTAATGCGACATCGCGGCTGCCGGCTCAGGAGGTCGACGATCTCCCGGCTGAACTTTCTGGTGCGAATCCGCTCCTCATCGGTTTGCTCTTTATTTTAAACAAATCCAAAAAGAAATCATGAAATTCTTGCAAAAGTCATTATGCTCTAAATTCAAACTTCTCAACTATAATCATGTTTCAGATGCCTGTGAATTTGCATCATGTAAGTGAAAGCAAAGTGAGTTACTTCATTTCATAGGCTGGTAAAAATTGATGAGACTTGGTAACCACTCTCTCACACTCAATTATGTTTTGCAGAGAAAAGAATTGGAAGTGCTCTTTCAGTAGATTTGCTAGATCTTCCTGCTTTAGCAGATCAAGCATATCACATCACATACTTCTCTTTTTGGATTAGCATTCATGCCTGAATGAGATCCAATACAGGGAGAAACATTCTGTCAAATGCAAAATTTGGATTTTTTTAAAGACAAAACATAAAGTCTCTAGTAATTATTCATGTCATTAGTATGACAGTTTCACATATCTATCATTTGCAAGTATACTTACACATACTTTATAATATACAAACACACACACACAAATATGTGCAAATGCCCCCCCCCCCCCATACACACACACACTACCAGTACAAAATGAGCAGCAAATTTTCTTACCTCTCTTTGGAATGGAAATTTCAGTGTTGTCCCCGTCCCAATCAATCTGCAAAGAAAATAAAAGATAAAGCAAAGATGTCAGGACAGCCTGGTATTTCCAAGGCTATAGAAGATAACAATGTCTAAAAAATTAGTTGAAGTGAAGTGATAATATGAAAGAATCATACCATGCATCAAGTCAGCATTGAGCAACCAGTAACAATTGCAATGGGTGAAATGACATTGTCTCTCGATCACAAACTATTCTGTTTCATTTCCCAGCACATAAAAGTTATGATTTTTTTTTCTTCCCATATAAAACAAATGCAAATTATATAGTGTGATGAACTTCCTTATCTTGTAAAGAGAATACTCAGAAATCCCTGCTCCCCTTACAAAAAAAAAAAGAAGCTGTCATCATGTTTTTCTTGACTTTAATCTGCTATATACAAAGACATCATAAAGGAAACTATCATTTGTTGAGTGATAAAGAAGGAAAGAACACACCAGCTCCTACCCTTGTTGTGCTACCATGCTTTCCATGGAAAAAGAAAAGGAAATAAAATATATCTAAATATATGCTATATGTGTGTGGGTGTGTACACAAATGTAAATGCATACTGCTTTCATTGGAGACATTGCAAAAAAGAGCCTTTTGTTTTGTTTCATGAGCATTTCAAGACACTTCAAGTAATTCTCACCGTGACCCAGTTCTCTGGTAGGTCGAAGAGAAGATCCTGGACGTCGCACACTCCGTAATCCACTGTGTTCCACGGACGACCTAGGCACCGCTGGAATGCGGATGGAAAGTCATGGATGGTGACCTGAAAGAAAACATGAAGAGATGGTGTGAGTCAAAATCTTGGTGACAAGAATTAAACTGTGAGACCGCCATCACTGAACTGAACTGAGATGCGATTATGTTTCTGATAAGCACCAGTAGGCACATCTCTTATTCAGACGGACCAGTTCCTCCCTCTTTGTGGTGGTGATGTAATTTAAAGGAACAATGTCCTGCTCAACTATTATTTGCTTTTATGTGTGAGTCATGTGGCACACATTTAGCATACCAACCACCTCATTATAGTTTACATCATGAGAGAGTGGGGAAAATGTGTAAAGCAGAGAAATTTCCTATTGAAACAAAGACTTTAGAGCTATGCTGAAGTTGATCTGCCCAACATCTAGTCATGAGTATATACCACTAATTTTGCAGTCTCTTTTGCAAAGGCATGTTTTCATTCTGGAATACAATTTGTACCAAGGCATCTATGCATAATTGTTTATATCTGCTAACCACACACACAAAAAAAAAAAGCAGAATTAACTTGCAATCTTAAAAACCTTGAACTCATATATTTATGCATCTATACAAAGTCACAGATATGTGGTTGAACTGCTGAATATTAATCATCATATTCTCATGACATTGCCTTCTTTCTTGAAATTTCTCTTTCTTTACAAAAATAGCAGAATTGTGCATTTCATTGACCTTTCTGAGTGGACACCACTTACTTTCTTGCTGGCCTGTGACTTGAGGACCTTGAGTAGGTCTTGTCCAAACCGCTTGACCTGAGCCCTGTGAGTCAGGGTCAGCGTCTTGTTTTCTGTGGCTCCCAAGATCTGATGGGGGAGAACATGATACTGTAACTATGGCAGCAGGTGTCATTGAGGGCCTTGGTGCATGGAGTATTATATCCTTACTAAAATATAGAAAGACACAGCTCTCTTGATTATCTTCTAGAGGCAATTAAAATAGCCTTAGACCTTAATATCTATTCGTCTTATACTCTTATGTGCAACAGGGCCTAGCTTCTCAAAGTACATGAGAACAAACTCTTTGCAAATAAATGTCTGTGTAATGTATTTTCCTGAAAAGTTACCTACAGACATTTCAGTAAAACAAACTATGGACTTCTTTCCAGAGTGGTTAACAGCTAAGAACTAATTCAGCAAGAAATCATGCAACAACCATCACTGAAATAAGTTTCCAGTAGATAATCTGAAAGTGCAGTTTTTGCATACTCCACCAAAGTAGATAATCTCTTCAGAACATCTACATGTATGGTTAAGTGTCTACAACTGAGGAGACGAAATGCAAAGAATTTGCCATATTTGCTATGAGATAGCAAAGGACATAGATCTTCACAGTGTATATTTTTCCTTCTTTCTTTCTTTCTTTCAGTTTTTGCTTCTTACTAATAAACCAAAGCAGTCCTATCCTGAAAACCAATATTGAGTTCTGGTTGATAGTTGTGTTTTTTGTTTTGTTTTTGTTTTGTTTTGTTTTGTTTTGTTTTGTTTTGTTTTGTTTTGTTTTGTTTTGTTTTGTTTTGTTTTGTTTTGTTTTGTTTTGGGTTAGGAGGACTTTCAATGTTGTGCTGCTGCCTCAGCTGTGCTGTTAACGTTTTTGTGGGAGGGGCTATGTTAACAACTAGAATAAAAAAAAATTCACTGGTCTTCCTACCTCAAGGACATGAGAGATAGCTTCAAATAGCTCAATCAGTTTGAGGTAGCCATAGTCAGCCACCCGCACCTGCCGGCCAAAGTGGTGGTGGTAGGCGGGCACAAAGCGGGTGAAGGGGAGGCGGCACTTATTGGAGTGCTTCAGCAGCTCCACAACCTCCTTGCTGAACTGGAAGAGGGGTGGCGGGAGGAGAGGCGTGGCACGGCCAAGCAGGGGTGGACACATGGGCTGACCATCTAAGGAGGCAGAAGAAAAATGCAAAAAGCATCAAAACACTGTATCTTGCCACTGTAAGAACAAGGCTCTGAATGTCTGTGTGATGAGACTAACTTCTCCCATAAGAAAGTAGTGAAATATGAGCTGTAATCTTCAAGACCAAAGGCATTCAGTTTCAATATATATATTAAAAAAATGGAACTGATGATACCTATGAACTGCAGTCAGGTATATTGTAAATGAAATTGATTCTTAGATAGACAGCCAACAAGGATCTAGTACAGTGTGGGAGCAGAAATTCATAATTCATATATTTCCACAAAAATTGTTCATGATGAACTGACCCTCGGTGATGACTTCCTCCTTCTGCTGGCTCCAGCACACCACCTTGAAGCCCTCCCGGCAGAAGGCCACCCTCACTCCTGGCACAGAGCTCAGGAGGTGCTCCAGGGGGATTCCCCGCTCAAAGTCTTCCTCCAGCGGGTCAAACTCTGACTGGTAGCAGAGCGGAAAGCTGTGGATGGAAATGAGGATAGAGGTAAATCACCCATCAGTGCCTGTATCCACACATTCCACCTTTTGTAATATGGACTAAAAATTCATCATAATATTCTAACTCTAAATCCAAAATCAAGTGAAAACTGGTTATCTGAATGATACAAGATGAAGTACCATTTAGAACTGCTTGACAGATATCAGAAATGCACATAGGCAACCTCTATCACAAAAGGTGTTTTTTCTAAAACCTACAAAGTCCATGTTATGTACACTCTTCCCAAAAGAAATAACTTTTTAGCTGAACAATTTCATTTCGCTTCTATTTCTGTTATTGGTTGGCGAGGTCCACTTCCCTACTCTTGGCACAAATGTATTCAAACATTAACACAAGTGACATTTATGTTCACACCAATCGATATACATCACCACAGTGCGCTGACCTGAGAAGAGACATGGAGCCGTTGTGCATGTGGAGCAGAGTAGTGACCTGGGCAGTGAAGGACTGGTAGGCCACCATGACGCAGAGGTCAGTGTCCAGCAGCCTGTACTGGCTCTGGCCGTCAGAGTCATGCTGGCTGCAGTACCGCTCTGGTGGCTCTGGGCTGGGCTCCCTGATTTTCGCAAATGAATTAAGACAGATGGAGGTATTCTTCTTGTAAGATATTAAGAGAGGAGATGGGGGGGGGGGGTGAAGGAGGAAGGGGGCAAATCATGAGGAGACATGAGGAAGAGGTGGCGATTGTTCACAGAGAGATAGGGACCAAAGATGAACACTTTCAGGAAGGGTGAAATTTCTTCAGCAAAATGCCAACACTGTCCAATTTGTCTAAATAATTCCAGAGGCCTCCTTGAAGTAGTAGCATCAAACTAAATATCTCTTTGAATGCAGAAGGAACAGTTTCAGCAAAATATAACTCTCTCCATGCAGGGCAGAAGCTGGATTTACCTTCATGCAAGTCTAACCACATAATGAAAAAGTCCACTGCATCACTGTTGATATACTTCGGGGGTACAAATCACATAGAGGGTGACTACCAATTTCAATAAAAAGTTTTGATTCTTCAATAGATACAATCACTGAAATTATTTACTTCTATACAATCCCTTAGCCACCCAATTGCATTGGAACAAACTGTACTTAGCACCATACACCTCAATACTGTGCTGGATCCATAAATATGTTAGGCTGCCATGCTTTTACGTACAAACACCTGTAGAGGATAAATTTGAAATTATTGAAGGCGACGTACCTAGGGGGAACAAACGGCATGGCTGGGGACTGCCATCCCATGGGGGAGGAGTAACCAGCAGGAGCCGGTGAGTTGGAGGCACTGTGAGCCGTCAGACAGACCAGCTTACCGACGGGACCGTCCTTCATGGTGACTGTGTCTGGAATCTGGTAGAGATCGGCTACGTACAGCTGCTGCTGGTACCTGGTGGAGAAAACAGAACCCAGCACAAAGCGGGACTGATAGAGTGATGGTCTGATAATCCTTTTGCATAGTAGGGAAGACTAATCTTTACCTTGTCTGGCTTTGCTTAAAGGGATCGTATAGTTTTGGTTGAGACCTAACCTCAGGTTTCTAACATCTTTTGTTGAGAAAATGAGAAAGCTATTATGAAATACGAAAGAGCATGTAATTCCAAGAGGGATTCGACATTTATGCGATGAAAATTGGTTTTGAAATGGCCACGATATCCAAAACAGAGCAGTCCTAATAAAAGGTGGGATCCACCTACTATTAGGATAGAAACGGTTTTACTTTATTTTTGGATGTCACAGCCATTTCAAAATCGATTTTATCTATATTTTAGTCCCTCTTAGAATGGTATGCTTTGTATAATTTCAGAAGTGGTTTCTTGGTATCTCGCAAAAAGTGTAAAGCACAAAATCTCATCTCCACCAATACTATACCATCCCTTTAAGTATGGTTTGCTTCATCTAATCCTACTTTGCTTTGTATCACTTTTATCTATCTCACTCTCTATTTCATAGGGTACTTCATTTTGTTTGACTTGACGTTACTTCACTTGACTTTAATCTGTGTTCTCTTATTTGGTTATCTACATTGTTTCACTTCACTTTACTATCAGGAACTTTGTAAGGGTTTTTTTTTTTCCCTATGATAGCCTTATTTCCTCTGACCATGCCCTGCTCATAACCGCGAGCAAGTATATTTTGCAAGAGCGAAGAACTGTATTACAAAATTGGGTTGCAAGTGCACTAGTTAAATGTATCTCTGGGAATGAGATGATGACAACATTGATGATGATAACTGTGGGTACTGATGAAGAGTATAATAAAGATGACAACTATTCAGAGGATGAGGGGTGACAATGAAAAGGATGATGAGGGTGGTCGTAGTGATGAATATGATTTGGGGGCTGAAACAAGATGGTGAGGATGATGTTGTAGATGTTAACGTTGATAAAGAGGGAGGAGGAGGAGGAGGAGTATGAGGGAGGGAAGAGTCAATCAACTCACTTGTTCTCAAATCCTGGCTTCAGTTTGCAGAGAGGCATGCTCATGCCAGGTACCTCTTGCAGCATCTGGATCAGCATCATTCTGTGTCCACCACGATGGGGAGAAGGAAAAAAATAGGAGGCCTTATGAATAAACCAATCTGGATGACTACTTCCTTTGAAAAACAGAGTAAATAACATACATAGCATCTTTCATTCCAACATTGCCATGGACAGTCAGGTGCTGTCATCACTCATTGCATTGTTCAATTGTAAAAGGTGACCAACCGAAGAATCATATCTTGTTGTTGAAGACAATTTGTGTCAAACTGAGAGAATCACCTTATTCTGTAAGATTAGACCTATTTTGTATGTACAGCTTGAATACTATAACTCTTGTAGGAGTCTACCCTTTACTTTGCCATGCTTGCTTACTGACATGTAGCTGGAGTGCTTTCTGAACAGATTGGTGCAGGACAGCTTCACCCTGCAGCTGTCTCTAAACTAACCATCAATGAAAAGAGATTACCTAATCCCTCTAATCCCCATCGTGTCAACATGACCTTCCAGTTGGACTGAGGCACATTGCTACACCTGAGTGGGGGCTTACTTATCCACAACTAGACCTTACTACAGCGGACTCCTATTATAATGAAGTCCTTGGGACCAGCAGTTTTCTTTCGTTATATCGAAATTTCATTGTAACCAATCAAATTAACAATGAAAATACATAGAGTTTATATAATGTTGCATAATGTTGCTGCCTAAATATTTATTTCATTGTAACTGGAATTTCGCTATAACCGTGTTCATTATAACAGGAGTGCACTGTAATTTACAAGGAGGTCACTTCTGGATGGCTTGATGAAAGCTGACGGAAAAGCTTGGCCAGTTAAGCTATTGTGCCCTGGCACATAAAAGGTTAAGAGAAATGCATTTCAAATCAAATGGCATTGAATCACGCACAGTTGTACATAAACCTTTGATTTCATTCTGATATCAGACTGTGTCCTATTGGCTTTGGTAGCCTCCCCCTCACCTCAGTCTGTCGGCGTTGCAGTCTCCAGGGGGCATGATGGAGAGGTGGAGGATCCGGGAGCCGATCTGCTTGCGATTCACGTTGGCCAGGACTCCGATGGCATCACCCATGGAGGGCACCCTAACCACCGCCTGGAAGTGACCCTGGCTAGGGGCTGCCAGGAACACATGAAGGACCTTGTGCGAGAGATCGAGAGCAGGACAGGTGCATTACAGTGCTGTACGTTGCTGTTATTGAACAAGCTTACTCTGAAGTTAAAATACAGGTAGAAATGTGTTTGTTTTCTCCACTGTCATCAAGAACCAACATATCGCTTTTACAGTTAATGGCCCGGCTGATGATTGCTGCAAATGTCACTGCAATGTTTTTTTCAATCATTAATGAGCAAATGAGTCAGATTTTCTTTCCTTAAATATTACAAATCTTCAGAAAAACCAACAAAAATACAACACAAGGCAGTGCCCTGACACACAAACATCAAATATTTTCAAGACTTTTCTGTAATCCTGAATTTCAGAAACACTTTAAACAAGCATGCACACATCTCTATATTTCTATTCTGAGTATTATGACTTTAACTGCACATCACTTGAAAATAAATCATTCTGTGGAGGAAGATGCTAAAAATCCATTCTCAAAAAGAGCCCATGTCCAGAAAGCATGGAAGGCCTTGCATTATATCTCCCCTCACCCGACAGTGTTCGCTGATTGCCGCCACTAGATGGCGCTTCAGCTCCTTGCGCGACATCTGGACGTCCAGGTTGGTGACCAGGAGGTCGATGCCCGGCATGGGTGTCCAAGGCTTGACTCCAGGGGGCACTGGCCCACCCTGAGGCTGTTGCTGTTGCTGCTGCTGCCAGCTGGGTTTGAGTTTGCTGGTCACCATTAGAGGGGAAGGTGCTCTGGAAACAGGGGGAAGAACAAACAGTCAGTTGTTACACAATGTTATTCATTTACAGAAATATCAAGAGAGCGGGACTGTACCCATTAACAAAAATCATGTAACAGCCATACACTAATTGCATTCATGCTGGTGTTTGCCACATTTGCTGGAAGTTTCTGGTACCATGATGGAGATGGAAAAAGAAGTTGAAAGGTGACATTTCTCAACTCACTAATGACTATGAAGAGGCAAAGAGGGTCAACATAAATCGTAGATTTGTTGAACTTCTTAGTTGACATTCTGAAACCTAAAACTACTCTCTCAATTCTTTAAACATGCTTAAATTAATGATACACACTGCAGGTATGGCATGCTTTGCAGTGTGCACATTCAATTCCAGCTCTACCAAACTCACATGAAAATCGCAACAACAGGTGAATATTTACAGGATATATCAAAACATGTACGTAATTACTTTCAACAAGTGGAATTTACTGAATTTAGCTTAGCATATTTCAATCATTTGTGAGAAAATTGTCCAACTGTACAGTAGCTGAGATTGTGGTGCAAAGGGGAGGGGTCTAATTGTCCTTTCCATGCCCTCCTAGGAACATCTTAGAAAACATTGACTAGACAGAATAATCTCAGACTTTGTTCCTGGGTGTTACGCCAAAAATTAAGTTGCTGGTATCATATGAACAGACTCATTTCTGCAGCTTTTAGTGTTCTCTACAATCAAGTATTTGCTGACTTGATCATAAAGAAAGCAGTCGTAAGGGTTGGCATGTCACTGACCTATAGCAGCCCTTGAGACATGGATTGCCTGGTGTGCCGTCCTTCCTGAGATTCATGTAGGGTCCCTGGGAACCGGCAATCCTCTGCACTGCCGGGATGGGACGGAATGTTGCACCACTGCCATACGAGGTAGATTCCTGCAGGGGCGGGGGAGTTGGTATCAAGGGCTTCCATTCTGATCGTCCGCTAGAGTTGGGTGCATCACAGCTCTGAGACGGAGGCGGAGGAGGATGAGGAGGATGAGGAGGATGAGGAGGATGAGGAGGATGAGGAGGGAGGTGTGGTGGGTAGGGACCCTTAGCAGCACCATCCATCACCAGATTGATGGACACGGGAGGGGGCGGGGGCGGGGCCATTACATGGGCGGGGTCGGAAGCCTGAGGCATGGGCTGGATGGGACGGAATGCTTCTGCCAGCCCCTGGCTGATCTCCATGTTGGTTCGCCCTCCCAGTGGGCTAGCGTTTTCCACGTACCGCGAGGATGGCATGGGAGTGGGTTTAGGGCACGGTCCGTGCTGGGAACAGGACCGGTCTCTTCCATCCTTGACCTCTTCTTTTGGCGGCTCACTGGTACCCTGGCTGCTACTGGAGTCTATAGATGAAGAAGGAGAGACACAAAACTGATTATAAACCATGGCAATCTGGAAGGTTTTACATGGAGAGAAGCAAACACCAATGTCTCTTCTTATGTTCTACCAAAGATAAAAACACAAACATTTTTGCATACTATATGTGACATTCATCTTGTTGTACAGATGTTGACATGAAATCCCTGACAGTAAAATGCATAATTATCAACATGCACAAAAAAAAGGTGGAAATTAACACACAGCTTACGGACATATTCAAATATCCGTATGACATCAATAATCACTATTGATATTGTTGCTACCATTAGATTTTTTTTACACCTTCACTTTTCCACAAGCTAGGAAAGATTTGGTTGGTACTTCTTAGGAATGCCAAGACCTAAGTATCAAGGTATGCAAACTTGCAGAAAACACACTTCGTTGGTTGAGTAGCCTATCCCTCTCTCTCTCTTTCATTTCTCTGACAAACTCACCATGACTCGAAACCTCATCTTGCCTATCTCTCGACTCGTTGAAGCTTTCGGTGTCCCTCCTGTGGTAGTTGTGCCTGAGGTAGCGGGGACTGCCAAATCCAGGACGGCCCCGTGAGAAAGACGTGTTGATGACGTTGCCATAGACTTTCTCCCCGTCCAATCGCTTCTTTGCCCTGTAGGAAAAATGAAAAGTAAATCCAGACAAACACTCATCATAAAATTTGGGAAAGTCTGTAAAAACATTTTTTGCATACTTTTGCTTCATGTACTGGTCATTTATTGGTGATATATTCCAGCAAGTCATCGTTGAATGTGGTAATCAATCCAAGTAAAAGAAATGTTGATGTTATAACAATACAATACTAAGCAGCCTTCAATGTTTGCTTTGCAAAAAGGGATGGCAGTCTCATCCTACACACATGACTGCCAAGAAATCTTCTCCATATCAATACATTAATTTTCTCAAGAGTGGTCAATGCTAGATACAACAATGACAAACAGAACTGGGGGGGGGGGGGCATAACTATGAAATCCAACTTCAAGACAAATATATCCACAAAAATTCTTCAACTCATTGAATTAACGAAGAACAAAAAGTTAGATCCCTACACAAACTAAAACAAACAAATCCTGGAAACCAAGAAATATGTTCTTTATGTTACTACTTAAATACATTACAGACAAACAGATTTTGAGTGCTCCATGTATGAATTGAGTTCATGAATAATTTCCAAAGAGGCATGACGCGTAAACGGGTTAGATTACCTGCTGGCAATTTCATGACTTGGGAACTTGATGAAGCCGGTGTTATTGACAACATTGCCGACCCTGCCACCACAGTTTTCTGAAAGCTGCTTGAGGCGAGCTCTCAGCAGGCTGTTGTCCTTCCAGGGAGGTAGGTTGTGGATGACCAGCTCAGAGCTTTCAAAGCTGCCAGTCTGAATCATGGAATAAATAATATTATTGCTTAAAGGGGCTGTGCAGTACTGGTTGAGGTGGGGATTCATGTTTTGAACATTCCTAAGTGAGATCATAAGAAACCTCTTATGAAATATGAAAGAGCATGTAATTTTAAGAAGGATTCAACGTTTATTTGATGAAAATTGGTTTTCAAATGGCCGAGATATCCAAAAAAGTGATAATAATAAGACTACAGGCCATGCCTTTTATTAGGATCTCTTTGTTTCACCTTGTTTTTGATATCTCAGCCATTTCAAATCCGATTTTCATCAAATTAACTTTTGATACCCCTGAGAATTGCATGTTCTCCGACATCTCATAGAGTGGTTTCTGAATATCTCACAAAACGTTAAGAGCTAAATCCTCACCTCGACAAGAACTGTACACACCCTTTTGCCATACACACGCCCAAGAATACTTGTGACTCGTCCTAAATGGGTTAATATCAAAATCATCATTTAATAATAGACCTAGTGGGTCTTGCACTCATGTGAGTATTGCAAAGTCACCTTCTACGCATTCATGCAGACTATTACACAAGAAAGAACATAGCAAACTTGGGGGCTGGGAGTCCCCAGGGGCCATGGTGTCCGTTTGTACCATATTCTATCATACCGGTGATAAAACCTGCCAAGATTAACCCTAAAAAGACTGGGCTATTTTGGTAGCTCGAAAGACTGGGGGGGGGGGGGGGCCTAAAGGGCCCCCACTTAAGATCTCGGCCGTGGATCGCGCGATCGCCGCGGAAATTTGCACAATGGTAGTGTGTGATGTAATCTACAAGATCGTATACTAGTATTTAAATTTTACAAAATAGTCTTCTTTTATTTTATTTTGATTAATTATGCTAATTTATGCGAGAAATCAGACTCTTTGATCTAAATCAGTAAATAAAGCTCCAAAAGTGCTCATTTTTGGTCTAATTATTCTTTGTGGCATTCTTAGAAAATGAACTTGAAAAAAAATTCGGTATCAAAATTAATTTCTTATTTATTTTATTGTTTTATGAAATTCTTATGTATTTCTTTGTTTTTTTGACCTTTTGATTTTGTTGTTTTTTTGAACAAAATTTGAGGCAGACACTTTTTGAAGCATAATACTCCTAAAACAAATTAATTTTAGCCATTGAGAGTAAAAATAAGCATATTTATATGAACCATTTGAAAAAACTCAATTTGCATTGACTTTGTACACAAAATCACATTTTTGAGCCATTTTCGGCCTCACGTGCATGTACAAAAAGTTATGTAACTTCAGAACCGTACCCCCGGGCGTCACAAATTTGGTGTCAAAATGTGCGGGAAACTCGAAAGAAAAAAGTCATAGAGCATCGCGGCGAGAGCATTGCGTGTTGCAGAGTAATCGCGCGAAATGTCGAGGGGGGGGGGGCCTTTAAGGGCCCCCCCCCCCAGTCTTTTTAGGGTTAAAGAAAATTTGATCATGCATTTTCAAAAATATCAAAATGTGAAATCTAGCATCTAAAAAATTTGGTCCCAGCCCTAAAAGGGTCAACCTTGGATTGGCCATAAAAAAAAAAACTTAAAAGTACATACCCAAATGTGTTCACAGCACTGACAGGGTAATTTCTACCTCCTGAGAAAGAGATTTTTAAAAGATTCTATAATTTGGGGGCTTTCAATATTATTCATAGCTATGTGAACAAAAAATACCCAAAATCCAAAATGAGAACATTCAAGTGAGCATTAATTTTTGTGTTTTCCTGAAGATTCATCTACCAAAATGGAACTAAACAAGAAAGAGTTACTGTAAGACAATATTTTTGCGGCATGAAATTTTCGCAAATTGGAGCCCACGGCCTTTTTCACGGCATGAAATTTTCGCGAGTTGCCTCTAACATTCAATGCATATAGTGTCCATAAGAACTTTTGCATACATTTTAATTTTGTGAATCTCAGCTCTCGTGAAATTCGCCAAATTAAAATGCACCTGAACATTCCTCGTTTTACAATACACAGCCTCTCCCAGGGCGTGTAGTAGCCATGGTCACTCGGAGTCACTGACCAGTCCTACGCTGGACTCTGATAGAGGCACTCACCTTGGCAGGTGATCTGAATGGCAGGTCAGCCAGGAGCTCGTCGTATCTCTCCGACTTGTTGGCGCAGGTCTTGAGGGCCTCCGAGGCTGCCTGGCCATGGATCAGAATCACGTTCAGTCCGTTTCGGTGCCTCAGGTCTGACAGGTCTCGGGCAAAGTTGATATCACCTTCAATGACAGGCAAGCCAGTATGAATGTGGATGTCAAGATATGATTCATTCATTAATTTGTTAATCATGAATATGAATTCGTTCATGGAGTGACTCATTCATTCCTATATATATCTTATATTCATATATCAGTCCATACATACATCACTTCATTTACTCATGGGGCACCTATCTATTCATTCATTCAACTGGTTTGTTATTCATTCATTCATCACTCATTTATCCACTCGAGTCTTACCAAAGTGCAAGTTGCTTGGTAAACATTATCATGCCTGGCACAGAAGAATAACCACTTTAACCATGGCAAATCCCATAATTCTTGGCATGTGTGATTGGCTTCTATACAAACTATCACTCTTGGAGTTTCAGGTGTCATGACATATGCTACTCAACTGCAAATCAGACCTACATCAACACACAATATTCCTTTACACTTCTAATGCATGCCTCAACTTACGTCATATTTGGGTCAATGCCACTTTTTTGTAGGAGCACAAATCCATGCAAGGGGCAGAAATGAGTAACAAAATATTGTGGCCATGAACAATTTGTCTTTGAAAGGGGCATTCTGAACAGTGGGAGGGTAATGGCAGCAAATTGCCGATGGGTATTTCAAGTGCTGCTGAAGGCAAATCTGTGTCATGTTAGTTTTTACGCCAGCGCAATTACAGTACTAGTCAGGGTGACTATCCAAGAGGTCACTCTAATTTCTAACTACACACTATGACTTGGAGTATATATTGAATGATGTAAAACACCTAGTGTGTGTCACCTTGCAGTCCCTATGTGACTAACTTTACAATTATTCAGAAGTCTTGTTTCATTATTGTGGGCTTCTGTCTTTTGTACCGTGATACAGTCAAACCTGTCTGAAGATGCCACCCACAGGGAGATGGAAAAAGTGGCCATTATAGACAGGTGGTCACAATAGACAGGTTCTTTAACATGCTTTTTCTCTCAGAGGGAATTATTTTTAGTGGTTGTATACAGCAGGTGGCCATTATAGACAGGTGGTCACTAAGACAGGTTTGACTATACAAACAGATGGGGCAAGCTACACATAGGTTTCACCTGATATGAGGACAACAGTGGCTGGTGGGCTGTGGGTGTCAGCAAAGCGCCTCAGACTCTGCCTCAGCTTGTCGTCAGCTGCATTCTTAGCCGTGGCATTGATGTGTGCCACAGTCACCTGTGAGAAAACGAACAGTGCACATTAATGGGCTATTCTTACATGTACATATTACTACTACACTTGCTTGCAATAGGGGAATGAACAGACACATGAATTCCAAGCAACTTTACCTCTTGATACATGAAAAAGCATAGTGTGAGTATAAAACATGCAGATATTGTTAATGCAATAAGAAACAAAATACATGAAACCACACAATTTAAATTTGTAGTGTTGTAGTACATAAATGGCAGATTATTTCAAATTTACCACTATCTGTGACCAACCACTAATATAAATAACTGCAACTTCCTTTATACTCAGGGTGGGGGATGTCTGCATTCACATTTAATCAGAGAGGTTCGACAACGTTATCTTACAGATACGTGTACTTGTAAGCTGCCCACACCTCAATAGGCAAAAGTTGTTCCAAAATCCAGAGCTTCTTTATCTCTTTTCAGAACATAAAGACAGTTCAATTTTCTAGGAGCCTGCAAAATTACAGAGTTCTGAAGACTGCAGTAAGCTCAATCTTGTGTGAGGTTTGCCACAAGGTTTTTACAATGTAGGCCTATGTGCAACTCAGAAAAGGCTGAAAGTTACAGTCAAATATATTATTTTCAAACTGGTCTACTCTGCCTTACACTTACCTGTGCATCGTTGAGTTCTTGGATGATTGTACTGCTTTCTTTGTTTATGTCGCAGACGCACATGAACTCCGCCTCTCTGTGCCCGGCAAAGAATCGGTCCCTGATACGCTGGACAACAGCCAGGGCAGACTTCCCTCGGGGAACAGCGCAGTTCTCTATATCCCAGAACACTCCAATTGGTGGATTTTCTGAGTTGCGGTCATCTATGTATACACAAAGACATTTTCAAAAATGAAACAGAGCATTGACACTACAGTATTGAATGTCAATCTGTAAAAAGACCTGAAGTTGTACAATAGTTCATAACAGAATAATTAAAGACCCTCAAAACTTGAAGGATCTCTCAATGTCACTAATAAGCAAAACTTTTGAGCTGGAAGAGAAAATGTTTCAGCCATAAACCATTCACTTACTTTAGACAGGGATATTACCGAGTTGAGAATATTAATATAAATGCACTTGCAACATTTGCTTTCAGTATTGAGTTGAAAACAATGCATGACAGCCAGCAACTATAGAAATGATCTTGCAATACGTAGCTCAATAATCCTTTGGCTTATGTTTCCAATCAATTTGCTGGACTAGTAGCAAATCACCAGTGGAAATAACAGTAGAGATTTTCACTTAATTTATTGCATACTTACCTCTTGAAGAGTTATGCCTGTCAGGGCTCTGAAACTGTATGGCACTCACAGCTGAGAGCCCACTCTCATTCAGCTGTGTCATCAGGGAGTGTAGGGGGCTGCTGCACAGGGTGCTGGTCAGGGCCTGTCGTAGGGGTGTCATGGCAGCAGGAGTGGGTCCCTGTGAACCTCTAACTGACTGTTGGGGGCTTCCAGGCAATCCTTGGTGGGTCTTGAGATGTACGGGTTGCTGCGTTGGTGGAAGGGTTGTGGTCCTCTGTGGTGTGGCCGGTGTGGGTGGCTCACAGGGTGGTGCTGTACATGCCGCTTCTTCGCAGTCAGCGTTACATGCGCACTCCTGGCAGTCTGACGCTGGTGAGTCGTGGCCGTCATTCTGGCGCAGAAGCTGGAGAAGGGCCTGGACATCCTGATTGGCAGGGGGCATCGCGCTCTGAGAAGGCGCCATTGGCATGGAAGCCATAGGGAGTGGCAATTGTCCTGTGTGGGCGTACTGGGGCAAGTATCGGGCGCAGTCCTGAGACAGAAGGGCTGACTGGCAAGTCATGCAGGAGCAAGGATGCAATGGTGCATGGAGAGCGTTGGCACAGGGCATTGCGTATGGGGTGGGTAGTGGGTGACCCGGGAAGAACCCTGGCTGTCCCAGGCCAGTCAGTCCTATGGCTGCTAGGAGCTGTTGCTGCTGCTGGAAATACTGTAAGATCTGTATGCTGGAGGAGATGCTGGCATCGAGAACAGCCGATGGCTGCAGCCCAGCAAGGCCAGCCAACTGGGGAAGACTACTTGCAGTCAGCAAAGGAGTTCCACTGGCATCGCAGGCAACCTTTGGCTTCAGTCCATCACCTCCTGCCTTGGAGCATAATTTCTCAGACTCCACTGGGCTCACTTGCCGCTCATCTTCAAATGTTGTTGGGGGACTTGAGCCCTGGCCAGCTGAGGCTCCGTGAGCCTCCCGACTGCTCACTGACTCTCTGTCGGCATCATCCAGCTCAATCACATCGGGAGATGACCCCCTGAAACCGGAGTTGAGCTCCCTGGGGGGTCTACGACCTGGAAGACTCGACGAGTGTCCCGTCCTTTGCAACACTTGAACATGCTTCCTCTGATACCGCTGTCCTGCACTGTCTTCTCGGTGGTGGTGGTGGTACCCATCACCATCTCCTGGACTCTCGCTTCTCCTTGAATGATG
Source organism: Diadema setosum (assembly GCF_964275005.1). Classification (NCBI taxonomy): domain Eukaryota; kingdom Metazoa; phylum Echinodermata; class Echinoidea; order Diadematoida; family Diadematidae; genus Diadema; species Diadema setosum. The sequence goes on along the minus strand of NC_092692.1, from coordinate 6,457,462 downwards.
GTCGAGGTGGCGGGAGTGTTTTGGGTGCCCAGGTGACTTAGAACGGTGTCTCCTGTCTCGGTCTTGCCTACCTCGAGGTTGATCCCACTCTCTTTCTTGGTCTGTGTCAGTAAAGCTTGTTGCTGTGTCACATCGTAGCCTATTGTGCCTCACTCCTAAGATATGAGAAATACACAAGATCAATGTAGTGCTACTCATTCTTGATCTTTATTTTCCTCAACTCGTCTGCAGACTTCTAAACCAGAGCACAACACATAATGTTCTCAATGAATTGCCCAGAAACAAATTCAGAAAGTTATATGAATGCCAACATATTCAAAGTGCTATTCTCAGAGATTTTGTGCAGAAAACAAACACACAGCTAATCAAGCATATAAACAGTACATAGAACAATTCAGTTTGTTCATGATATAATTTGGGTTTTTACATTGGTGTATATTATGTCACTTAAACAAATGTACATGTCTCATTTCTCAATATATTACAAAACATACCCCGTAGGTAAATGTACATACCTGAACACTTGGAAATTGTTTTTTCTTTGGATGCGCCCAGCATTCAATAATTATCCCCTGAATCTAAACAATGTGGCAAATCATACATCTAGTTGTCACTATACAACCATAAAACACATGTGCTCATCACTGTATCATGTCACTTACCTGTATCACTTTTCCTTTCCATTCTTGGGGATAAGGAGTTAGGCCTAGTCCATATTCTCTGTTTTAGGAATTCAGAAATAAGAGGAAAAGAGCACAGGAATAGCTGTAAAGTATGGATTCACAAAATACTGCAAAATGCCATTACAATTTTGGCATTCTCCTCTACAACTACTTTCTAAATTCATGAACATATGTGACTAAAGCCACAGCAATAAGAAAAGAAAAATCTTTCAAGGTTTTACACAGAAATACGAAATCGACATACATATACATCACAAAGACCATATTTGCCCTAAACCGGACAGAAATAGGCGGGGGCATTTAAATCAGCTCGAGGTACCAACTAGCAACACAGATACAGTGTACAGGAATTCTTTCTTCCCTCGAACCACAAGGATATGGAAATGGAATAGCTTTCCTCAATGTCATTGTGTAATCTCTCAAGTTAACTCAGCCACTTTTAAGACCATGGTCTCAAAACATATTCTCCCAAATTGAGTCCACCCTCTGTCGCCACCTCCGGTTTAAACTCCACTTGGGGTCTTTTCGAGGATCACTACCAAGAACCAGGAACCAAGATCTACATGTATATGGAAAGCGAAAGCTTTTGGAAATGGCTCATTTATAGAGTAACTGTCCCAGTTCGTGGCCAGGCACCTGTTTGCGGCCACTACAGCATATTTGGTAATATAACGCTGAACACAGTAACACACTCTATACATGTATACCACGCATTCACTAACACACTGCAAATCTACAAAAATCAACCGATGACATGGGCAAAATCTTCAATCAAAGTGAAATATTCTCACCTAAATAACGACATCTTGCATCCAAAATTTCATTTTCGGTACTTTTTAACATTTGATCACAGTTAAGGAACAAGCAGTCTAAGGAACTGGATTTTTTTGTCATTTTCCTGATGTTCATGGATTTTGAATACATGTCCTCACATCATAGAACTTTTGCAAGCCGATGTGGGCCGCCATTTTTTTTCCGGAAGTGGATGTTACGATCGAAAAAATACAAAAAAACATAAGAAAGACAACAGTAACACTGCATGGTCAGTCCAAGCATGCCAGCCCTTTTCATTGCTTACGCAATGGGACTTGGAGCTTACATGTACGCAACATTCGCGAGCCAAATGAAGGCGTTCAGCAGAAGATTGCAGAGCATGCACGTATCCCATAGGAACTGTACATCAGGCCGGCTGTGAACCGAACTACAACGGTTGCGAACCAGCGGACGCTGAACCGGATCGCGGTCGTGGTCTTTTTTTTACTATCGCAATGGACATTGGTCTTGCGATTTTGACAATTGGATATTATAAATTGGCAAGTGTCAACCTCTATGATATAGGGTAACATCCCCAGTATTCGGCTTTTTTGCAATATTTTTCAAACTAAAATAATACATACATACATCATATCTACAGCAATGTATGTGAAATATATCAAATTTCTTTAATCTCAACTTTCATTTTATTAAATATCTCACAGAATTGCACAAAATCCCAAAATATTTCACCTTGAAAATTCCCCAGTATACGGTCACCGGCACCAGTATTCGGTCACGCGATGTGCGCGTTCAAAGCAGCTGAAAAATGCGCGCGCACGCTACCATGTTGGCGCAAAATTACATTGGGGACGTTGCGGCGACCGTTGGTGACCGAATACTGGGGCCTCGGCACTTGCATTCAACCCTTGTACAGTATTACATTGGGACACTGTATCGGCACGTACGGAAATTTTGTTTTTCTTTTGCGTTTTTGAGGATGCCATTACACTCCAAGCTTGCGATAAGCAAAAAATCCTGCGAGAGAACGGCGTATTTCTCGATTTTTAGCGCTTTTTCGGCAACCCGTACTCTTAAAACTGGGCCTTTATCCACGCGAGCTTTTGGAAAGTAGCGCCAATTCTTCACTTTTGACGGCAAAATTTGGGATTTTGGATGGATTTTTGGAGGGGGCTAAGGGAGTTTCCTGTTGTGAATGAGTGTGCAAGTATGTGAATAAATGTGATTTGTGTGTGTTGTGACAGTTAAAGTTACTGGCTGGTGACTAGTGATAAGTGACCAAATGCCGGGGGTTGACCGAATACTGGTGCCCTTACCCTAACCCGGGTTAAACTACCAAAGCAATTAGGAAGTTTACGTTTCAGAGTGGAAAAACCCTTAATAAATTATGCGGCCGCAAACTGGGACACTTACGCTAACCTGGGTTAAAGGCAAAAGCAATTACAAACTTGTAGCAAGTTTGCGTTTGTTTCAGAGTGGAAAAACCCTTATGCGGCTGCAAACCAGGACACTTTCATCACTTCTGGTTAGGGTATTAACATCCCGAGTATTCGGTCACTTAAGCTTTTTTGCAATATTTTTCAAACTAAAATAATACAAGTACATACATCATATCTACAGCAATGTATGTGAATTATATCAAATTTCTTTAATCTCAACTTTCATTTTGTTAAATATCTCACAGAATTGCGCAAAATCCCGAAATATTTCACCTTGAAAATTCCCCAGTATACGGTCACTGGCTCCAGTATTCGGTCACGCGATGTGCACGTTCAAAGTCAATGCGTGTTCAAAGCAGCTGAAAAATGCGTGCGCGCTACCTTGTTGGCGCAAAATTGCATCGGAGACATTGCGGAGACCGTTGGTGACCGAATACTGGGGCCGCGGCACTTGCATTCAACCCTTGTACGTTGGGACACTGTATCGGCACGTACGGAAATTTTGTTTTTCTTTTGCGTTTTTGAGGATACCATTACACTCCAAGCTTGCAATAGGCAAAAAATCCCGCGAGAGAACGGCGTATTTCTCGATTTTTAGCGCTTTTTCAGCGACCCGTACTCTTAAAACTAGGCCTTATCCGCGCGCACTTTTGGAAAGTAGCACCGATTCTGCACTTTTGACGCATGACGGTAAAATTTGGGATTTTGGATAGATTTTTAGAGGGGGGTAAGGGAGTTTTCTGTTGTGAATGAGTGTGCAAGTATGTGAATTCATGTGATTTGCGTGTGTTGTGACAGTTGAACTTACTGGCTGGTGACTAGACTAGTGATAAGTGACCGAATACCCACCCTCAACACTGCTCAACAGGACCAAAATGGCCAATTTGACCATGACGACAATGACAATGTGCAACGGCATTGTACATTCAATTGAACGTATATAACAGGGGATATAACACTAACAGACAGCTGACATTCCCAGCCCAGACCTGTAACATTAGGCCTATAAACTTGACTATTATTGGGTAGGTACACCTACACCTAACGTTAGGCCTAAATTACAGTTGGTTGAGAGCTCGAGAGAGGAAGAGCGACATATTTTAATGCCGCATGCACTCTGTAGTCTGTGCATCATGTGTGCTGTGTGTGCTGTGGTGGAAGCCGTAACGTTAGGCCCTATCTATACACTCCAGTGTGCAAGGTCTTGGTCCAAAACAAAACAAAGTCTCACCAGACAAAATTCTTTCCAGCTCAGGTTCTCGGTCTTTTGCTGGTCAAAATCCTCGCCGTCACCACTGCTGTCTAGAAAGTAAGATTTCAAGTGTCTTCTTGAAATACCAACTTCAAGAAATGAATGCCGTCGAGTGTGTTCAGCTTTGGAATGGTCCCGTTTTTACTGTCAAACGCATAGCGTAATGCGGTCGGGTCGCGGTGCTGCTCGCTACGTGTGGGTAACTCGTACGTACGTTCAGTACATGCTTACATACTGGAATTTCATTCAAAACACGATCCCTTCGACTCTCTGATGCTGTGCGCGCAGCGTGTGTCTAATGATTGTGTAATTTTTGTTATCAAATGGATGCATAACCACAGATGTTGCGTCAGTAGTGGAAAACATTCATATAAAAAAACTGATAATTAGAATTGAAATCCTGAATATTTTTGCATTTGAAAATATTTTATTTTGGTCATAAAAACATACCAAGGATGATTTTTGTCAAATTTTGGGTATACCACTTGATTAAAAGATACGTATAAAGTGATTAATCATTGAAACGCCTTTCACCTATCTAGCATAGTCTACGATCGAACGAGCGACAATGATGGCGCTGTTACGCAATGAGAGGTTCAGAGCCTTCATGCAACTGAGCCCTGTTGCAAACAATAAAATGTATGTTTCTCTCAAAAACATTCAGTGCTGACTTTATACAAATAATAGAATTACTATAATATAATAATATAGCAAAGAAATACAAACTTATGAAAATGATGCCTAGTGTTATCATGCTTATAGCAGCAATAACGTCGTATTTAGTTATATTCGTATTTCTTTAGTAAAAGAAGGAAGAGATTGAAAATTAGCCCTCTCTTTTCAAAACTTCGAGCGATAGAATACAAAAGCGGGTACACAAAAGAAAAATGCATGAAAAAGTAGTTTCTATGTTCTTTGCTACAATTAAACGAAACTGTGGAAAGATGATAAGTGTAATCTTCTTCTAAGTTTGATATCCTTTTGCATAAAAAGAAGCAAAGGAAAGTATAAGTTAGGAAATAAAGCATAAGTCAGGTATTAGCCAATCAGAACTTGTTAGTGACTTTCAGTTTTATATTATGATCCCAACTTTATCCAACAGGCCCTGCTCTTGTAGAATGGAAGTGACGTTTTAGCATAAAATGTCCTCGTCAGCGGATTGATTCTGTCTGTATCCAATCATTTGAGAAATGATTCATTGATATTACTGAAATTTCGGGTTCCAAACTAATCGAGCAAGATTTGAGAATTTCGGATAGTTTTTGTATCTGTGTTGACCTGTACGAAAAATAAACCTTTTCATTTAATTGAAAATTGTTACAAATATTCCACCAAAAGTGTGCAGTCAGGGCCCCGTCTTATAAAGCCTTTAAATCAATCACAAGTCCCCAAATCAATCGCAACTTGCATTGCAGCACACAAAAAACTTGTGATTGATTTCTATCACAAATCTTTATAAGGCAGGCCCCTGATCGTTGAATTTCATTAAAAACAGAAATTACTTCCCGCCAAGGTAAAACGGGGAAACCCCTCTACATCCTCTTCTCTCTTGGTCGCTGGGCTCCCTCACGTGAGTACCCCAATGCCCCCGCCTGCGGTTTTTTTTTTTTTTTTTTTTTTTTTTTTTTTTTTTTTTTTTTTTTTTTAGACGGCACAGATTGGGGCATGGCGCGTGTTAAACCTATGGGAAAAACGTTGGGTTAGGGTTTTTGGTTAGGGTTATTGTTAGGGTTGGGGTTAGGGTTAGGGTTAGGGTTAGGGTTAGGGTTTGATGGTTAGGGTTAGGATTAAGATTAGGGTTAGGTTTAGGGATATGGTCCCCAATAGATTTTTAGGGTCCCCAATCTGCGCCGTCTAAAAAAAAACACGCGGGACCGCCTACTGATATGCCCATACTCTCGTGCTGTATAGTGTATGCCATTAATTTTGCAGACACATCATACTGTAATGCACTCTTATAATCATATAAATCACGTAAAGTGAAAGGGAGATTATCGCCAGTGAAATCTGTTGGAGAGAAAAGGGAAAAGAGCGGGAGATCCGAGGTGGAGGGGGAGAGGAACCGAGGGGTTTGGTGAGGGGAGGAGAGTGGGTTGAAGAAATAAAAAGCAAAAACTCCTTTTTTCCCCATTAGCAAGCATAATTCATGGACCTTTTCCATATCGAACAGTCATGTACGATTTCAAGTAGGCTTAGGTCCCATTTATACAGTCTCCTTTTCCGGTACGCAAACGGACAAAATAATTCATCTTTTGAAATTCATCTTTTCATCTTCTCGTTAGCATCATGTTTCAAAGGCAGATATTCAATATGGTTTTTCAATTACATCAATCTTAGTCTCTTCTCATCGCGGGTATACCACTTATGGGACCTACTCCGAAAACCACGAGTCAAGCAGCGCAACCTGCCCCAAGCCTCCTGAAATAGAAATTGCCCGTCACGAATGTTCACAGAAGTGAACTAGAAAGACGCTTGGAGAACGCAGACCTTCGCCAAGCAGCTCATTCTCCACCCGTATTGTGATTTCCACCAAATTCGTATTGTATATTATAATCCTGTATACATTCATAATTATCATATCTGCGTTAAAAATTATTATTACATTGTATTTCAACAAAAAATCCTGGTTCCAGACGCTGATCCGGCCGCCACTTTCAATCCATGATCTGTTCCATGTTTCATTACCAACTTTTCCTGAAAATTTTACCCAAAACCGTTCATAACTTTGGGGGTTATTTACAATCCGACAGACGGGCAAACGGACAAAGAAACAAACCAACGCTGGCAATAACCTCCTTGGAGGAGGAAGCATTCTAAGGAAACATAATACAAATGCATACTCTCTTGAATGGATTCACGGTACCCTCGACAGCACTTATGACAGTGGTCAAATGAGAACTAAGATACGTGCAATATATTTAGTGATATTTTTCTGCCATTATAAATTTTCTTTAGCTCACTTGGATTTCAACGCCCACAAAACCATTCCGAACAAACAAACAAACAAACAAACAAACAAAAATTATTCTGACACCATCTGTCAACTATTGCGAAAACACATTGGAATCGAACTTTGCTTGATCTTGGCATAACTTGCATGTTTCCTTATTACTATTATGACTAACGATAAAAATATGCAGGTGCATTTCTATTAAGCCCAGCTATGTATGATCTACAAAGATACTATGTATTGATATTGTGAAAAATCTGACTTCGATAATTGGTTGCTTCCTCAGCAGATATGAAGTTAGCGAAGAAGGCTGTAATATCAGGGGCGGATCCACTTCCGTAAAGGGGGGGGGGGGGCGCCTTTACAAAATTAGGGGCGCACCGTGACGTGACACCGTGACATTCATGGTATTGTACACCGTACCACAAAATAATGTTTCAATGGCTTGTTAGTGAGTGTGTGTGTGTGTGTGTGTGTGTGTGAGAGAGAGAGAGAGTGTGTGTGAGAGTGCGAGTGATGTAGCCTGTGTAAAAGTGCTATTGGTATCAGCCCTATATAGGCCTAAATAAGTGTTTGAGGAAATCGCGTCAACGGCGGTACATTCCTCGTCGCCATTTTTTTTTTCTATTTTTTTTTTCATTAGATAAGATGGAGGGATATCATAGAACAAATTTCATTTCGAGCAACTAGTTTAATTATGAATTCCTTGGTGACAGATATTGAACAATTTTCTTCAAGCATAGCACACACCTACACACACACACACACACACACACACACACACACACACACACAATTATATATATATATATATATATATATATATATATATATATATATATATATATATATATACATATATATGTATATATACTTGTATATTGTTATATACGTATATATAAGTATATCATACATACATGATATACAATACTACTCAACACAACGTTTATAGGATTATAACGGAAATTGTAACTTTCTTGGAGCGAAGGTACTGAGGCACGTTTGGTAATGTTTCATTTTTACCTTGCACATAGAATGTAGTTAACCACTCATGGTTAAAGCAAATTCAAAACATTTTGACAATACGAAGATAGTTGTTTTACATAAAGTTCAACTTCATTGAAGGGAGTATCATTTATTTGATATACACCATTCATATTTTTTGAATTTCCGTGACTCGTCGCAGTTTATAGAATAGAAATGCAATAAAATAAACCTATTTGTTCTTGAAAATATTGGTACCTTACATTGAAATAATATATTGTAAATATAAGTACGACTGCCGAAGGTTAACTGGGCAGGGGATGGGCGGGCGGGAGAAAGGCTTGATGATAATATTGTATGGGACTTTTGTCATGGAAACGGTACAAAATTAACACGAAAGCGACCTGAAAATACCTAAAAAGTTGAGTTACTATTATACTCCTATAGATGCCTACGTAAAACTGAATTCTGAAACCTTTCAAGATGTTCATTTAGAAAAAAAAAAATCGTACTTTTCTCAAAACTAATTTAAAGGTCCAGTTTACCTTTGGGAGCAGAGATTTCAAAAATGTTCAAGATATCACATTTGATGCATATGTGTAGGTCTGTTGTATGACAAAACATCCTACCATATAAAATTTTTGCAATAAAGCCTAAAATATGAGGAGATATCAGCATTTTTCTCAATAAACCATAACTGTATACGGTTTAGTCTGAAAGCATTCTTATTATAACTATTGTTCACATTTTGTGTATTTAACAATACTTAACATCGATTATACGGATTCCAATTTTTACAGTGGTTGTTTCTATCCCTAACTCACATTTTAGAACTATTTTAAAGCACTAATATTTGGTTTTTGTTTCATCTGCAAATGGTAAATTATGCCTTTAATATCACTGTATGTTGAAAATCGAAAATCGTACATTGGCACTTTCTGTATCAACATTTTTATACTGAAAACAGCGGGTGATGTGGCAGAAAGTTGTTTTTGTTTGTGTTAAACTGGAAGATGAAGTAACTTACAAAGTAATGATAATATACTATAATGATCTTGTGAGTGATGATTAACATGACGTCATAAGTTTCCCGTTTGCTGACAATTTGATATGCATTTCTATTGTGACGTGCACATATCAGTTTTTGGTGTTAATTTTCCAAGAGATTCAAACGACTTGGTATTAATGATTTTTAGGGAATGGGAATTACGACTGCTGGAATATAGCAGAACAATAATACTCTACATTAGTCTAGGAGTTTTATAATGGTCATTGGAAGAGTTCTGTGTTGGGCAAGGGCATTATGTTTCTAGTTAATTTGCATATTCATTACGATTGTGATAGACAACAGTATTCCGCAAAAGTGTATGATATAGAATTAGGTTAATGTTTAAAAATTCTACAAACTTCTGATTTTTGTTCTTGTTTTCATGTATTTCACTGTGCTGGGTGTTTTACAATTCTCTTTTTATCGAGGTCAACTTGACTTGAACACGCTGAATTTGGTTTCTCTTAATGGCTTAGCATAACTGACTCATGACAATTTTCATTTCCGATTCAGATGAAATTACTTCGCTAGAATAATGATTCACCTTTAATTCAACAGTCAGGAAAAATATGATCATATAATTATGTCAAATGGATCACAATTGCATAGTTTTGGTTGAGATGGGGATTCAGTTTTAACTTTTTGCGAGATAATTAGAAGCCACTTATGTAAAATTTACTTGTATTCAAGAGAATATATTTATATTCTAATAGCAATCAGAAGTTTATTTGATGAAACTCGGTTTTGAAATGGCTGAGATATACAAAAAAAAAAATTATAAAATAAAACAAAATGGTCCTGATAAAACGCGGGTCAAAGTCAAAATCCGAATAACCATCAGAACCAAAACTGTACCAGCCCATAAAGAGGATTTTTGTTTATCAGTCATAAATAAGTTATATTGTATCAGCTATCTTTTCCTATATACCAAAGTCTCTTCCACCTGAGAACGAACTTCTTTTTGACATGTCCACCGACCTTGTTGGCATGCACTACATAAACTTTATCCCTATTAACCCCGAACCATCCCTTCTTTAAGAACATAGATTGTCCAGTGGGAAATGCTGTCATGTCCAGTTTCCTAACTTGTAGATTTTTGAACTTTATGTGATTGTTCATAACCACAGTCAGTGCAATCTGGTCGTTCTCAGGTTTGCTCATGCTCAGTTGCTCTTCGATACGCCAGTGCCACGCCTTGACCAGGTTGATGGCCCTCGTGAAGGGCTTGATGTACATAAAGCATGGGCAGGGCATTTGGCCGCCTTCACCCTGTGCTACCCACACATCATACTCCAGATATTTTCCTGCTATGAGAGGGATAGGGTCTTTCAGCCATACGGCGTCGGGATCGGCGAAGAGCACTCCCATTCCCGACCTCAGTATTTCTAAAATATAGTGAGGGCGCTTTCCCACAAGCCGTATGTAGTCTTTAGTGTGAAACCCAAGTGGCACGGGTGAGCTTGCGTTCATGTCCGTCAGACGAAGACTAAGCTGAAGGCCGGAGGATCTAAGCTTCGTCAGCCGGTTCGTGAAGTAATCGAAGGCTCCGACATCTTCGGCAATAAGAGTTATGTTGTAGGGCAATTTTAGTCGACGTAGGCTCTCCAGCCAATTCTCCGTCAGGTCGCTGAAGGCTGTGTTCGTCGTTGCCAGGATTGTGAAGGGTTCCGGGATAGTGTTCGACCTATTTTGTCGAGTTCGCAGGGAATCACCCTGGGCAAGCCTTTCGAATGACACCGAATTAACATCATCCTCTGCTTTATTTTCCTGAATACTCTCTCTGGAATAAAGTTGGTTGTCTAATTCGCTTAGATTTGATGATTTCACAATCGACAGTGCTCCCTGCTGAGGTTTTACATCAACATCAAGTGATAAAACGTTCTTCCAAAGATCACTCTTTCGCTCACGTAGATTCTTCTGGTTGACCTGTTTTAAGGTGGCTGAGAAAAAGGAATGATCGTAATATCATTAATTGTGCGTCATATAGCAATAATGGAGGATGTAAACAGAAGTATAAGATTCGTGAAAATGTCTGAAAGTTACAGTAAAAGCTGGTTTGCACCACCCACACCTCTCTCATCCATCCAAACTCCTTGCTCTTATATAGCTGTCAAAATAGGGAAAATGTGAAAGAATACAATGTCTCCATAAAAAAGATTATGTTGCTTCTATATGTTACATAACTGTAATTACAGTATTGCATTATCATTCATGATAACCTGGTCATTGTTATTCTTATTATCGTTGATATAATATAGGCCCTACCTTGTTATCATCAATATTTCTTTATGTAGAACTGGCACAGTTTACTATCCCTTATTCTTTTATCATTATCAGAACAGTCAAGATGATCATTAAATTTTGGTGCATTGCTGTCTATGTCAAGCGGAATCATCTTAAGAGGAGTTTATACTTGCATTTGTGTGCGCACTTATTTCCGCTAAGTCTTTTGCGAATACTGTTGTTTTGGCGGTCTTTGTGTGACAAAAGATAAACAAAAACAAAACAAAAACAATATTTAAAAATGTTCGATGAGAAACTCGCGCTGTTGACTCACCTTCACGTTTGCCGAATTGAACACCCATAACAAGTTGTTTTTCAGGTCTTCTAGCGGGCTCATTGAATTGTGATAATGTTGACAAGTCACCGAGACTTCGTCCTATAATCATGGAAGTCAACATTCGAGTCTCGGATTACAGAGGGAAGAGTGGCAGTTTGAAGTTGGAGCATGTGTAATGTGAAGACAGTAATTCCGCAGTGAGGAAAGTCTGCTTGAATTTTAAGAATGAATGTGATTTAACAGAATAGCAGCATTAAAAGAGAAAGACAGTCATGAATCCTTCATTGCAGTCCTCCCTCACACTATCAAGTTTGATGATAACACTGCACGATCTGTTTATGCACTGTTTTCGTTCTCCGAAGGCGCAGTTTTGTACGAATTAATGCAAAATGACGTGTGTTTGTTACTCTTATAATAGTTAACTCCGAATCAAAGAAACATAAAAAAAGAAAAGGAAACTTCATGTTATAATTGACAATGTTTGACATTGTATTTGAAACGAGGTGCTAGGATCGGATTTTACGCAGAACTTCAACGCCATTGACTTTTTATTGGAGGTATGCAGGGACTCGACATTTTAGCGGTGGCTCGGGGCCACTATACCATAAAAATTGGTGTCGGGCCACCAAATTTATTTTTCGAGCAACTATAGATTCTAAAAGGATTGCCTACCTTTGCTTTCATTTTCTATTCTTATTGTATAGTGTTAACGTCTGTGACCTGTCCTGCTATATGATACAGATCAGCTCACAGTCAAGTTTAACGTCCTATAAGACTTGGGCACACAGTCCAATATAAATTTGAATGCGCAATATCAAAGGCACACTAAAATTCTGTAGTTTAGGCTTCGAACGTGACGTCACTGATACAACAGTAATTGTGACCCTTAATGAGTCTTTGCCTATATCAGTGTCTTTAATCTTCCCTGCAGTTAACGAAGTGATGGCACCTCTTGCAATAATCCTGTGTGGATGTCTCTTTGTCCTATTGTCATTGTAGTAGACTAACCTTTTCGGTGTGTTATCCCTGTTAACATCGCTCTAGTCTATCATCCGTTTTATTTAGGACAGCTATCAATAGCCCACTGTATGATTGTGTAAGGATTAGTGCTGGTAACAATGACCAAGGTAGTAGTATGTCTCTTACCTTGGGCTTCCCAGTTTATATTGGACTGTGTGGAAAATTACTGATAATAGGACGTTGAACTTGACTGTATGCTATAGCTACATTCAGACAGGTCGTAGGCCTTAATCATTATGTAACTTTTGTTGTCATCGTTGGGCCACTAAAATTTGAGTTTAGAGACTTAAGTGGCCCTAACGGACCACCAGACAACCACCAGTAAGTGCCGAGCCATGAACATCGAATTATTTGGTCAAGAAGTGACAACATTATATGAATCCAACATCAAAGCCCGACCTAAAATCCAGATTAAAGTGTCCTCTTGTGTGTGTGTGTGTGTGTGTGTGTAGGTCTTTTTTTCTATGCTCATGCTCCTGTATAATATATAGTCAAGGATATATTTGCAGCTAAACAAAGATAAGACGAGTGGATTAATTCGTATGGTCATTTTAAAATTATGACTTACAAACAAACTATGGCGTGTGCGTAAGGGTTCTTGCCTCACTAGAATTATCATTCAAGTAGACAGGTTACACTTCATCATTACGAAGATTCGTCATTCGGAAAATGGAAAAAAAGTTTCGTTATTTAGAAGGTTGGTTAATCCAAAAACGAAATAGACTTAATGTCAAGGTGCCTTATTTTAGTCCGCTCATCGTTTTTTTTTTTGTTTTTTTTTTTTTCATTTTTCACTTCGGAAGAACGAACTTTATTTTATTCTCAGATTAACGAACCTTCGGAGTGATAAAGCAGCATTAAAATTTAGACTACTTTTAACCTTACTGTTCGGATTAACGACCGATCAGTTTCGGATTAACGGACTGTACGAAATTTGTGTATTTTTAGTCAGATTTCCCCCTTTTTAAGGCAGAATAAATTCATTTTCTGATTAACGAACTGTCGGAATAATTATTATCCGTTAGAGCATTACTTGTTAGACAACCCTTCGAGAGTCTCAAGGAGGTGAAAACCAAAGCTTTTGACAAACGTATAAAGGGAGCGCTGCGACTAGGATTAGTTTTCTGGTCATAATACCTGCTTTAGGTCCATGTTCTTCAAGCTCGGACTGCCACTGGCACCTGCAGTCACATGGGGGCGCTGATCTGAGCAGAAATGCAACAGTCAACAGGATCTGGCCCGCGATGAATGCCGCCAAGAGGTTGTACAGAATCATGTGACTTGCTCCTTCTGAGTAACATGAGGTGAATTTGTGTGCCCTCTTGTATGGATAGATCGGCTTTTCTGGCTGCCCTCTCTTTGAAATGTACCCCATTCTACACGAATGTATTATGTGCCTAAATCTGAAAGGAACAAACATGAATCATATAATTAAAGGACAAATACACTTTCATACACATGTGGATTGGAATAATGCAACAATATAAGTAAATCACATCAGTGAAAGTTTGAGGAAAATCGGACAATCCGTTCAAAAGTTAAGAATTTTAAAAGTTTCTGTGCAGTCACTGCTGGATAGGAAGACTCCTACAGTAAGATGATGTCATATGCGACAATGCGTAGAATAATGTAACGCAAAATAAAGAGAATTTAACATTTTTTTTTAAAGTTCACATTCCCTTAACTTATAACAGAGATTATGTTAAGAGTAATATTTTTCCCCTTTTTTCTAAAAAGGCAAGTCATGTGTTCTTTTGAGAGAAAGGGAAAATATGTTGAATTTTCTATATATTTTCTTTATATTGTTCTACACAATACATCACAAGCTGTTGTAGTCTCCATGCACATACAGCGATCGCGGAACTGGAACTTAATGTCTGATTTTCCCCAAACGTTCACTGGGTATCTAGTGTGTTCTCTCAATCCACATTGTTTATGAAGGTGAACTCGTCCTTTAATTTCACAACTTTTTTTTTCAGAGTTTCCTCTGGCTTATCGTAAGCTCATCAGAGAGTTTTCGGAAACGGGACAGTAAGTCAAAGACAATGATTAAACTAATTTGCTCATGAACAATGCCGTTCCCTCAATTTCATAGTGGACGGGAAAATTAGTATTTTTATACACGATTTGTAAAGGTGTCCTGCCCGAGATTCCGATGTTTGTGACCGGAAATATTCATCCAAACCCCTAAAGGAGTAATGTGGCGATGTTTCTTTTTCACTTTAAACGTCTAGAACGAATTCAGATAATGAAGTCTAAGATTAGTGTGATAGGATTCTATAGATTTGTAAGACGTCTAATATTATCAAATTTCTCAAGTTTGTTATTTCCCTATTTTCGTGTGCAGTTGTTGTTGTTGTTGTTGTTGTACAATTTATGTTATTGTTAAAACTTTATTCATTTCATTGACCTGTGTAGGCCTATTTCTTTTCTTTTTGCTCAGCCCACTCCCCCCCCCCCCCCCCAATTGGGTCCAAACACTATTGTCGCTGAGACGGTCAAACAAACGTATTCACTCGCGCTATCCATATCAAACACACACAAACACACAAACACACACACATGTTTTATTATGGATGTCAACCATAAATAAAAAAATGAAGTTAGTTTTTTAGAAAAGGTTTTGAGCAAGATAACTTGGCAGAGTGTATTTACAATAAACTCTCCTGTGTAGAAAAGAGAATAATAGTAATAATATGTCGAGTTCCTGCATGTGTGATCATAATTATAAATCAAAGACAAAACGGTAATTTTGACAAATCCGTTTTGATATATATGTATATAAATGCTGTTGTTGTTTTCAAATGTGAATGAAAATTATCAAGAATGAAAAGTGAACGAAAAATTATAAAAGCAGCGTTTGATTAAGTATGTGCTCAAACATTCGTATAAGAGCTTCGCGTCACTGCGTGGATTTATTCAGGATAAGACCATGAGCTGGAGAAGGAACAGGGCATTTAGGCCTGCTTACAAAAATCTACCTACCAATCAAAGATGTTACGTAGAAATGCCATGAAAGTTAAGAGTCCAGAGGTCAAAATATGGAAATCATATTGAGAAAATGAAATGCGCATATCGAATACAGTGCTTGTATTTTCCCTTTTCCGGCCGGTGATTACTATTTCTAATACTCACCGCAGAATAACTGTATTCATGGACTGATATTTCTCAGAGCTGGTCACAGACTTTATCCGTCATGGTATATTCTCCGACAGACGCCTGTTTTCAAAAATCGTGGCTTTAATATACAAATGACATCCAAATCAACGTGGTCTGGTGGTCCGACGAAAATACAATGAAGCAGATGATTCAACACGCGTGCGAAAAATCCAGCGAAAGTCTAAAACAATGCCAGGGGCACAACTTCACCCATCCGCCTTTAGTTAGAACCTTCTTCAGCCTCATTCAAGTGCTTCACTTTATAGAATAGTGGCTTAATTCTTTGTTTTATAACGATCAAGACACGTTATGACGTCGAATGCAACAGCAATGTGAAATGCAGAATGACGACATGCCAGATGAGCGAAAGTGGTATTATAGATAAACGAGAAAATAATGAAGGAACTAACAACGTTCACATGCCATGACGCACCAATTCTGCATTCTGCCTCTTGAACAGACCCATTTGTACGTGTTGGTGACAGGAGGGTGGAGCCCGGGCTTCGTATGACGATGTATGGTCAGTGAGGACTCTATCAAGGGGAGAATGTATTGTCCACCCGTTTTACAATGAGGCTATAATGTAAATTTGCCCTCCTCTCCGGATACGGAACTCCCCATGTCTGCCATAGCGCATTCACATTGATCTACTTCCCTCTTTCTTCTCTAGGATGAGTTTATCTTTGGATTAATGCAAATGAGACCGAGTTATTGTCAGGAGACGTGGCGATGCTAATTTCCAAATGATACTCCTCCCAACTCCTTCCAGCTGGGATTTAAGGCATTTTGAGAGGAATGAGAACCCCTCAAAACTCCATACTATCACCAATGCTTGGATGAAATAAGATCTTTCATCACTTTGTGCGCTCTTAAAAATTTCCGCTGAATATTGCCTAATCATATTTTTTGTCTTGCCTCAACCCCAAGATAGTGGAACAGAGATATTTCCTACTGATTATGCCCCCCAAAAAAGTTATTAATTTTGAGAGAGTAATAAGGTTTGTAATTCCAAGTGTACGTTAATGATACCGAAAAAAAAAATGTTCGTCATTAAGTAGCTTCTGAAAAAATGAAAGAGGTTAGTTACTCCTAAGGTTAATTTATTCGATAATAATAAAGTTTGTAATTCCGCAGGTTTACTTCAGTAATTATTTAGTCACAATTACTTTTTTTTTTTTTTTTTTTTTTTTACTTTGGGATTAACGAGCCTCATTTCTTATTCCAATAAACGGATCTTTGGAATAAAGAAAGTCATATACGTATCATACCATATTCGCACTAACGAACCATTATATTAACAAACCATATTTTATTTTCGGATTGACGAATCTCAGAAATAACGAACATTATTTTTTGGGATAAGGCTGGAAAAAAAAATCATACCAACGATCCACATTTCGAACAAACAAAATGAAGGCATGTATGCATGGAATCCGTGTGTTTCGTAATAACGAACTTTATTTCATTTCGGATTCATAACGCAAGTTCTCCTCGGACACAATCCATATCAGGGAGCGAACTAGGTGGTACAAAATAATGAAACCATGGTTTCAACCATGGAGCGCCAAGTGTCGCATGGAATATTTCGTTACGAAATCAGTTATTTCGTCGATGAAATGATTATTTTGTAACGAAATGACAACATTGTGTAACTAAATTATGAACATTTTGTCCACGAAATGATAATTTCGTTAACGAAACGGTCATTTTGTAGACGAAATGACCAATTTCGTAACGAAATGTTCCGTGAGACACTTGGCGCTCCATGGTTTTTGTCCATGGTTTAAACCATGGCTTTTGTCCATGGTTTAAACCATGGCTTCATTAAATTGTACCACCTTCGTGAATTCGGGCCAGAGTGATTAAAGAAACACACTGAAATGTGGAGCAGAGTCGCTCAGTAAAATGTTTGCTCTGCTATGTAATTTTGCAAGCGATCCGCATGTCGTTGTAATACCCCCATTCCACTGAGATTCTTATTATCGGTCATTACACTCATCGGAAGGAAAATCTGTTGTCTCTGGCCATCTACCGACTCCAGTGTATTGGATTGCCGTCTGATGAATCCGACTTGTGTTGGTCGACTATCAGGTTAGAGCAACATGTCGCACGTGATCCTCATTGGACGATCTTGCCTCATCGGATCACTGCCCGACGATATGCCTGACACTAATAGAAGGTGATGGGTCCCATCATTTATCAGGATCGCTTTGTTTAGCGACTTGTTTTTGAATATCTCAGCCATTTCAAAACCGATTTTCGTCAAATAAACTTCGAATTCCTCTATAGTTATAGGCTTCTCAACATTTCACAAAGTGGTTTCTATAAACATCTCGCAGAAAGTTACAAGCTGAAAACTGATCTCAACTATCAATTCTAAACCATCCCTTTATGTCATTATCATTTCCCAAATGACCATCAAGTGTCATCTTCGTTTCCCTGAAACTTTCTATAAAATCTAAATTCAAGTACCTTCAAAGACAGATTTGTCGGAGTACTAGGTATAGTTGTTTTAATTCATCAAGATGATAAGAATTCCAAAGGTAAAACATTGTGTTTACATTTACATCGCATCTGTGTACATCGCTTAAAGGAAACAATGAATTGGAAACAGTAAAAACTATAAAGGTTTCATTATGAAACCACGAGAAACCTAAAAAATATGGAATTTTGAAGACTTTAACCCATACATGTTGATTGTTGCAAAATGATGATATTCGTCAGTGAAGAAGTCCTTGACCTCCGGATGATTTTCACACTTTTACATTTGAACAATTATGAAATTATAGTTCAGTACTATAGTTTAAGAATTCATAGTGATTGGGATGAAGAAAAAGACTTTAAAAAATATTGCAATGAACAATGATGATATGACATGGCAGCCTCACCATAAGAATGCATGAGTTGGGGCTCAAGGAAGCAGAACGAAGGAAGAATTTTAAGGAATGCATAAGATGTATAGATTCTACCCATGGGGGTGAACTTGTTTAGCAAGCAGTATTGTAATGGAATTACACTGCTACATTTTTGAAATATGTGTGCTCTATAATAGCCATGTTCAGACGTATTTCTAGTCGGAGTAAAATTTTACGGCGCAGCAATTAAAATTAAGATTTATACTTATCTTACCACGACCCTGTGTTCACACGACGGTCGTGGGAAGAAACTCCGACCAATTTACCACGGCAAGTTCGCGGGGATCACCGTGAAGGGTCGGTGTAATTTTCGGAAGTGGTAGCGCCGCGCACGTCGACCATACAATGTTTTTACCACTAGGTGTTTGTCTTCTCCATTCTTGTTAATGGCAATTTCTGAGCGCGAAATTCTTCGTTGCGATCGACTAGGTTAGAATTGCACTACACTTGTGCACTTGTACTCTACACTTGTACTCGCAAAATGTCAACATTGCGATTTGACCCCGGAAGTTCAAAGTATGTAAGTTCAGAGATACTCCGAGGGCTTGTCCGCACGGGCAATTTACTCCGACCGTCTAGTGCATGGTAGCGAGATACTCCTGAGAAAACTCAGGAGTATCCTGAGTGGTAGCGAGATTCTCCTGAGAAAACTCAGGAGTATCTTGATCGGAGGAAGAGGTCGTGGTAAGTTCCTCCGACCGGAGGAAGTTACCACGACCTTGTTCAGACGGGCATTACTCCGACCCTTCCTCCGAAGTTACTCCGACCAAGCTTCCTCCGACCCTTCCTCCGAAGTTACTCCGACTAAAACTGCCCTCGTCTGAACAAAGCTATTATGTCATCAACACTGTTCAGTGTAATTTTGTGTAAGATATTTTCAGAATATATTATCTCTTCAAGGACCACAATAAATTTCACAAATCTATACATGGAACTGTAAATTATATATGCAAGGGCTACTTATGATGGGAAATTATGAAAATCGTCTGGAATGCCCCTTTAAGGGACAATCATGTCATACTACCTAGCTCAACTCTTTCACTGGTTTTTAAGCCTTCCTAGAAATTTTAAAAACACAAACTATTCAGAATATCAACCCAAAGCAATACGTACTGTGCATAGTCATTGATGTAACTCTCGAGCAATACTGAAAAAGAAAAATATTTTGGAAAGATATCTGTTCACATGAAGAGTTTGTTTGCAAAAAACCGATAAGTCCATTTTTGAAGATTTTGAAGTACTGTCTCTGTAATGAAGTACAAAATAATACCTTTTAAACGATATATTGGTCACTACATAAAAAGGTACATTTTTGAAGTTATGGTCAAAAGAAGCAAAAATTTTCTTATTATTCTCTTTATTTTTCTTGACCTTTAATCGCAAATATCTCCATTTGGCAAATATGGACTTATCGGCTTTTGCGAACAAACTCTTCACATGCAGTCAAAGGTAAGTTTGGCGCGTTCATAATCTATATCACTATAGGGGCCATTATCGATCCCATCGGCATGAGAGGTTAGATGTATTTCCATAACGTTTTAAATCTCCCGATCTCTCTCTCTCTCTCTTCTCCGACTTGACTTCCCCCCCCCCCCCCCTTCTGGTTTCTTTCAGATTGCTGCAGAGGGAGCTTCCTCTGAATACTGCATGCTGTCTCATTCCTAACAGCGATCATTTCTTTCGGCATCGAGTTTGCAGATCGAGGTCGCTATATTTCCGGGTTCACAAAAATGATTCTCAGTACACCCATGGAGCTACTATATACACACTTCCATGGTACAACAGTTCTCCGGTAACATCCGCGTGCAATATCAACCCGCTCGTACCAAAAAACCAATTAATCAACGTCGGTGATTGCCGTAACAGGGAGGTGGAAGAGAAAACTGCGCTCAAACACTGCACACGACGGGGTTGCATGCTAAAAATGGCCTTGTCGCAAAACGCTATTCTGGGCAGCAGAGTTGCTCCCCACGCGCACTACATTAGTGGCATATTCAATCTCAGGGAAAAAATCATCACCGCGATCCACATAGAATGTACTCGACTCGTACACAGTCAGTGTGTTTCATAGCACGGTGTGACTGAAGGAAACAGAAAGGGAGAAAAGAGGGAGAGAGAGGTTTAGACAGGAAGAGATACTCTAGTAGTGTGTAGGTAGGCCTACTAGTATTGTTTGCATGTATTGTGTGTGTGTGTGTGTGTGTGTGTGTGTGTCACATTATTGATTGTGCGGTGTGTGTCAGCTGCGTTGGTGCACACTGCGTGTGTATGAGACTATTTTCTACGTGACGTTGGGCACGAGACAAGCTTGGCATGCGTGTGTGTGTGTGTGTGTGTGTGTGGATGGCATTTTGCAGCCAGTGGAAAACAGCGTTTGAAACCCAATTTTTCCGCACGGCGTGCGAATGGGAATGGGGCCGCTTGTTTACTGGCTCTATACCAGGAAGCACGCGTCAGCAGTGCATGCATGCAGTATGTGTGAAAAACAAGTTCTGCACGCTGGACCACATCATTCTCGGGAAGGTCATGTTTGTCTAAAGGAGCTGAATGTCTGTATTTTACATCAGAAGTGTGCTGAAAATGACAACTGAAATGTTGTGATTCACCGTTGGAAGACCTGCAAACTTCTTACGGCATTCGCTGTGCAATTTTCGCCTCGTTTTACGGGGAGACGCTCCGTGATTTTGTTGGCTCCCTGTAGTTATTCTAGCGCCACCTCCATATAACAGCTCGCACCGTGTGGTGTGTTAGTAAGTATGCCATCTTTAAAATCCACTGGATTTGCATGGTAGGACCGCACAAAATGCTCTATCATGTACAGCTCCTTTATGGAGCGGAACGAAGACGCTATACAAGTCGTCTCTAAAGATTTTTAGAATTCATGTCCAACTGTGTTTTTATTCCCTCATTTATCTCGAGCACAAAACTTATATTGCGTCAGAAAAAAAAGAATAAAGTATCGTTTACTTGTCGGAAATCGACCCCACGCGCACACTTTAGAGGCACATTATTATAAACATGGGCCTGATTTCTTTTGATTGCAGTTTAGAGAGGACTTAGAGTCATTAGTTTGCTTGATTATTTAAGAAAGAGTAATATCTTACGAGCACAAGATTACAATGGGGAAAAATAGGGCAGTTATGAAATTGTGAAATATCGATACTTTCTGCAACAATTCTCGTCCAGTCGATGCAAATGAGTGCGATGAGTTATGATGTCGTCACCTCATAAATTTCAATTGATACTGTACCGAAACAAAAAATGAAACGGAAATTCAATGTTTCTGCTATTAGAAAGGTAATTAATAGATGTTATTCCAAATTAAATAACTTCGGAATAACGGTCTGTCAGATCTACGCCCGGGCCGGCAACAGCAGGCCTATTTGAGACTTGGGGCGTAATTGTAAGAATGAACATTTATTAATTATTTTTTTTTAAATATATATATATATATATATATATATATATATATATATATTTTTTTTTTTTTTTTTGTAGAAACTGCAGGCCCTATAAGATAGCAAATTGTGAGGGGTGACATCTTGCATGTATTTGCATGCCTGTTCGAGAATAGTTTCCTGATGACATACAGGTATGTACATGTGCATAATATAAAATGCCCTAAGTTTCTTATTTTACATCAGATTTTGATCAAAGTTTTATTGTTGTACTGCACTTTGAGTGGACTTCTTCTGATAAGTAACACTGTAGGCAGGCTTACTTTCAACATCACTGGAAATCGCCTACAGAAGAAGGCAATATTATTTATCACGAAACGTGCTTGTAGATGAAAAAAAAAAACAACAACTTGAAAATCCAGCTTACGAAATAGTTCTTCAAAATGGTTTTAAAATGTGAGTTAGGGATAAAAATAACCAATATAAAAATGTTATTCAGTATAATCAATGTTGAATATTGTTGATATAAAACATTTGAGCAATAGTTATAATGTAAGATTGTTTCTAGAAAAAAAAATCGTTTATATTATATTATGATTATTATATTATATGGAAGGGGCCTATATTGAGAAAAAAAATGCAATATCTCCTTTTGTTTCAGGATTTATTGCGAAAAATGTTTATATGGTATGACGTTCTGTGATACAACTCACTTCTATACACATTATAATGGATCAATGTGATAACTCGAACATTTTTTTTTTAAATCACTGCTCCCAATGGTAAACATCGCAGTATCTCTCAAATTCAGCTTCCACCATTTGGAAAATGTGTTGTTTTGGAGTATTTTTGGGACCATCAAATACATAAGTGTCGATGGGAGTACGACTTTTTATTTAAAAAGTGTCCCCATCACCCCGGCTGTTCAATAGTGGGTAAGAAGAACGCTGATGGGCTACATGACTATATGATGTTGGAATTGTTATAGCAATGCAGTACTGAATCGCATACAGCTAACTTAAGCTGCCATGTAACGCGACTCACGCTATCTCGTAATGGATACTGCCATGGTCAGATATGTAATCGATGTAATTAATTATAAAATCATGTAATCAAACATAAAATCATGTATCAACCACGATCAATATTGCTCTGATCGAGATTGCAATATTTTTCCGGCTCACCTTTTGTATGGGGTAGGAATCTTCCGCTCTTATATATATATATATATAATAGGAATTTCGCCTAATGCTCCTGAGACAACTAACACAATCTTTCTATAATATAAACTATTTCCTTTCCTTTGAAAGCTGCTGCTCATTATCGCATGACTATCTTCGATGAGAGAGAAGAGAGATAAGGTCCCATCACCGAGTCAACTGTAGGCCAGTGCAACAGACCTCCTTCCTTCCAACATGATGAACAACAAGCCTCGCAACGCCACCTTCACGCTGGAAGAGCGTCTAACACTTCTGAAAATCATTAAACCTCACATTGGTGTCATTGACTCCGTAATGAATGATTTCAGCATGAATAGCATTAAAAGTTCCACGTGGACCACCATTGCCGAAGAGTTCATAACCGTCTATCCGTGCAGACACAACGCAACAGCTAAGGATATCCGCGAACTTTGGCGTCGGATGAAACACAGAGCTCGCATGGAAGTTCGCGCCAAAGTGCGAAAGGCAAAGTTGGCAAAGGTATGCCTCGGACAAGACGTGGACCACAGGGGCTGGGTTCCCGATAGCAACCAGACGGTTCTGGCCATAAACGACCTCGGACTAGAACCTGATACCAAGGCCATAACGGATTTCGTTCCCCTTCTGGAGGAGGAAGCGACTGTTGTGGAGACTAGGAACGGCATCGTGCAAACTTTTAGCGGAAGCGTTGGCCAGTCTGTGTCAAAGAACTCGGCCATCAATGCCAGTGCCACATCGACCAGCCGAACTCCTGATGAGCAGGTAGAGATCCACGACGCGATGATCTACGATGAAGTGCTGATCGAGGAGGAAAACGAGGAGGATATTGTGGAAGTCGTCCCAGAGTGCAGGCAAGGCGAGGTGAAAGTGGAGCAGATCGAATCTACAGATTTCCCAGATCAGCCTCAGTAAGTTCTTACAAACAAACAAACAAACGAAAAACCAAAGGAAAAAAAAAATCAAATTTTACTGCTATCGTGGCGCTAGCTGTGCCAAAATACTGTAGCACTATAGAAAAATCACCCTGTAATTATCGAGTTACCAGTGCACCAGCAATCATCTGTTCGTTTCAGTTTTTATCGTACACGCCCCTCGATCCTCCGCCTGAATCTGAATTGATTATACCTTCGAAGTATACATGTATACATTTTGTATCTCTTTTAAAGTTAATGCCTGCCAAGACATAACAGATGAATTATAAGTTTTGCGCTTGTACATGTATAACTCTCACAATCCAAATCGTTTCAGTTATGCATGAAAATAACAAACTTTAAATCTGCTACGCGATCAGTGTAAACAGCGCTAAGTAGTAGTCAAAATACATTTTAAAAAATGAATGTGTTCTTCACATGCGCGAGATAACTGTTCCTATTGTCCAACCCGGAAGGAGGCGTCGTATATTAACGTTCGAGTGGCAAATTTAAAGCTTGCTGTACGACGGTTCATGCCAAAACGAACAGCCCATAGCGTAAATTAATCCCACTATACAACCGATTATTGCCCTTTCATTAAAAAGTGTAAGGTTATTGCATACATGTATTAGGAGAAAAATTAGCTTGATGTATAAATTCACTATGAAAGACGCAATTTTGTCATAAATTTTCATGCAGTTTATTTTTTCTTTTCGAAAAATACGTTTGTGTGAGAAAAAAAATGTGGAAAGGATTAAAGTTGCAATGGATGTCCATTTCATTGAAGTTCAGAGAAAAGATTCCTTGTAAATTATACATAGTTTAGGTATCAAGTTCTAGTACGTAAGACAAAGAACTAATCAGTATGGTGATATGTCTGTACCACGATGACCGGTCTTTACGAAAACTTTCACAATATAGATATCGGTTAATTTGGTCTTAGTTTAATCGGTGCTAGTGAATATCCCTAAACCCTGCATGACTCTTGAGTATTCTCCTCGTTAAGAGAATCGTAAGATATTATTACAGCAATGTTGCCATATTGGCAAATATATACAAATTATATTCGATTATTTGCCATTGAGCATACTTTGTCATATATACATACATGTAATATATTTCTTTCATTCATTTTATGTTGAAATTAAATTGATGACAATTTCTGACATTCATGGTCTTTCAAATAATTCACAGGGATTCCAATTCAAGTTCAAGCCCAGCAGATGTCATGGAAGTGCCCTCGAAACCAGTCATTAAACGAGAGTCGATAGAACCACACCCTCTTCCACCTGCTTCCGCGTTCCCCACCCCTCCTCCCTGCCCTCCTTCCCTCCGATCGCAGCCTCCTCCGCCTCCGCCTGCCCAGCGTCTCCACATCAACGCCAAAGGGGAGAGTGGTCCCCAGGCTGTCGAGCTGCATGTTCGTCTGACCAATCTGAGGGCGGAGCACACAGCCAAGATGGCTCTGATCAAGCTCAAGATGGAAGCGGCCAAGGCCAAGAGCGAGAGTGCGAGAGCCAAGCGCGCCGCCTACGACGAGAAACGCATGTACTACTTTGAGAAGAGGAAGGAACTGCATTCCGACATGACCTAAAGGAAGAATAAATTTATGACGCGCTTTGTGTATACATTATTGGAAGACTCATATGTATGATTTTGAAAAAAAAAAAGCTGTTTTATACGAGACAAGAACTGAATGGCGATGTAGTTGTTATTGAGTTGTTCTTCGCAGAAAATCTATCATGATCAAAGTAGGTTTTTTTTTAATTTATGTTATCAAAATCTTTCATCGACGAACGTCCATGCCATAATGTAAAAAAAATAAGTTTTTGCTCATAAATGGTGCATCATTTCTTTTTGTTTTCTTTCCTTCATTTTCTTGAACGACTTCTGTTAGAAACTGAGTACGATGTATCTCATGTAGGAGCCTTGCATTGTTTAAGAGTTACTTTGTACAATAAATTGGAAAACAGGACTCCCTGCGTATTTTTATCAACTCTTTGAAAAAGTTTTCCATATCAGTAAGATACGTAATGGAAAGAGACGGGCTCGTGTTTTGGCTGTTTTATTTGACTTTTTTTTTATTTATTAATCTCTGTATACTGCTTGCCATACCAGGGAGATTCAAGAGATGGAGTTTTATTCCTACAGTCCCATGCCTCCATTCAAATGTATTTGAAGTACAGTATGTACTGAACTGGTGCTGCCCCTCAGATCGGAAGGCAATTGAATCATTTTGAAATACTTTCACAAACAACTCATAGATTTACACTTTTGCACGTATTTTGTCAACAGGGTTTACTTCTGTTTTATATGTTTATCATTAAGTGAAATTTCATTTCATTTGATAAATGAACGATGAAAATAATAGCCGACATATTTTAACGTTATATATCAATCTTCAGATTGCTCAGAAAGACGGCGGCATCGAACCCTGACCATCAACGGTACACAGGTACGTGTGAAATACTTACGTGCGTCCACCACAGAACAGCATGTTTGAATAATCTTTAGTCAGGTTGTAACTCCATCTCTTGAACCTCCTTGGTCATATACAAACTGTACATGTCATATTTAAGGTATCTCTGTCAAAAGTTAAAATTATCCCCATTGTCCTGTTGAAACGTTTATGGCACAGGAGATAGCCACGCTGTTTTTTTCTAAGACGTGTCTATGCTAGCCTTTACATAATGCTTATCTCTGCGGGGGCGGATCCATGGGATTTAATAAAGGGGGGGGGGGGAGGGGGTTCCTTAACAAAATTGAAGGGGTCGCGCGTCCCCATTTTTCTTTTAATTTCTTTTGTTTTAACAAAATCTAAAGGGGGAGGCGCTCCCCCTAGATCCGCCACTGCTCTGTGAATGTCAATGTGGACAAAATAACTGAAAAAAGCATCCCTTTTTAATGTTCTTGTACTGTATAACTTCAGAAGATTAAAGGATTGTATTTTTGTTTGTTTTTCAGAGAGAATAGTTACAGAGATTTTCTTTGCTATTATTCTATACATGAGTAAGATCGCATTCTTGATCTATAGTATTTTATCATGGACACAGTGCGGGTGAAACACCCCCCCCCCCAAAAAAAAAAAAAAAAAAAAGAAAGATAAAAAATGAGCTAGCCTTAGATTTGGACCTGCGTCTTAGTACAGTACTGCTTATCTCACCTAGCAGCATTGCTCACTTATACTGAACTAAAGCCGCAGTTACAGCAGTGACACGATGATGTTGAACAAAATCCCCGAAGCCTCTCTGTCATTCTCACTCAGTCTTATCCATATTTCATTATCCTCCAGCAAAACGAGTTATACGTATGTGGGGATTTATTAACTTGTACGCACATACAATCGTATTCACAGAGAATTAAAGCAAAAGAAAAACTCTGTTCTTGACTTTGTTTCACCTGATCAAACAGTGACATGCCATCGCAAGGAAATTGAAATATTCAATATCATTGCAAGTCACTAGCTTGTCTTTTCGGTTGTACCCCCCCCCCCCCCCCCCCCCCGAATATAAGGTGAGGGGGCATGCCCTCAAGACAATAGTGACCCTATGAGTCACTACATTGATGGTTGATGGAGATGTGACATTTTCCACTAGAACAATTTGTCTGGATCGATGCATTCAATATCGATGGCTTCAGTCTTTTTATTGTATCTATGCAAGCAGTTTAGAACTGTCATATACAGGGTTGAACCAACATCGCCTTGAACGCGAAGAACTCGTCGATTGTGTGAGAGCGAGCGCCCTCAACGTCATGTTCACGCCCATTCACATTTTGGTCGTTCGTTTTGATCGTTAAGATACAATGTCATGTGTATGCCCATTGACATCAAGGATTGCTGTAAATGCCCAGGAAATTTGAAAGCAAGGGGAGCACGGCAATCTCGACTTTGCGGTAGTTTTATCACTTTTACATTTTTTTTCTTACCGAAGTCCCATTTGCGATGCATGTTAACCTGAAAAAAGTTTGTGAAATACACAAACACAAACAAACACACACACACACACACACACACACACACACACACACACGCACGCACAAAGAATCCATATCTTTTGTATTTCGATCGAAGAGAAAGGAGTTGTTTCATTCGTCTCAAGTTGTTTATTACAAGCCTTTGCTCAGTGATTATGAAAATGGGAGGATTTACGATTTAATCAATATCAAAATAAAAGATAAACATGTATCGTGAATTACTCCGACTCAATTCCTGTTGAACTTGAAAGAAATATTACAAGTTCAGCCTTCAAAGTTAATGAGTTGTATTTAAGCGGAATATACTATAAGTAGTAACCGTTGAGTAATTCTCTTTTAACTGACATTATATTGTTTTAAAGATCCTTGCCCAATATACACTCATGTACAGTATTCTGGTATCTTTGGTGTGACAAAATGATGGGGGTTGTAAGTCCACGTTGTCACAGTTATCAGGGGTAAGTTTTAATTTGCTTGTTACTGAAGTCAATACGTTAACTATTTGTGACGTATAATATACCGGAGTTTGATAGATAATTTCAAACTAGGATAAACACAAGTGAGTACTCGGAAGTAAAACAAGGGCTACGTGCACCCGATTTAACAGTCTTGGACTGATTACGATAAGTTTCCGGTTACACGCGACTTGGTTCAATTGTTATAGGTAGCTGATTAGATTTTGAAATGACGTCACAACTCGACTTAACTACGGTATTCAACAATGAACAAACGAAACGAGGTTGATGAAAGCGCAGAATTTCAAAATCTGATTGCATTCTTTAAAAAAAAAAGGAAAGAAATGGAGACATTTTCAACGACGATATTTTTTCCTCATATCCGTACCTTGATCTGTTGATACTGTACCGATTTATTCGATTACACACTTCATGTTGATTATGCTAAACGATTAGTTTGTTTGTTCTTGTTTTGAATAAAATATATTTCACAGACAAACAACCATGTTTTATTCAAAGATTATCTTTATACCGAAGGCATCGAGACACTGCAGGTGGCGAATGTGAACGCATGCATTTTTCACGTCCAAAAGTGTAGTGTTCAACAACACAATCAATACTTCGTCACCCAAAAAGTCCTATTTAAAAATTTTCTGGGGCGGCATAATGTTTTTAATGATTTCTGCCGATAATTCACGTGTTTTATCCGTTGAAATCATGTTTTCATTTTCAAATGTCGCATTTTTATTCTACCTTCACAACCATAAAAAATAAGTGGCTGCACAAGGACCAAATAATGTATACGAAACGGGAAGCACCTTCATGTTTGAATATGTCGTCTTGCATTTTCCAGTTTGAGATGTTGGGATATTGGATAGAATTTGTGGCCACACCTTCAATATGAACGGTCCGTTTCAACATCGACAATATAAGCAAAACAGGAAAATCCCACAATACGTGAATATCATTCTACATGCATTCACTTACATTTACTAGCGTCATTAAAAGCAGTTCACCTCCTTGATAGCATCAAGGAACATAAGTGAGTTACGGTATAATGATCTGTGAGAATGTGTGATGTGTTAACGCAGATCAACCGAAATGCATGAGGTCGTTCTCATGAACCAATGCAATGAGTAGGCCCTACAGAAAGATGAACTGGCGTCGCCCAAACGCAACTGGATTGACATCCTGTTATTAGTGGCATTCATTAACTCTTTGGCTTCTGTAATTCTTTGTCCTCGGCTTTCTTATCGATGTACTCTTTCTGGATGGGAACTTTGTGCTCTCCGGGGTCATTTTGGCCCTGGTCCTGGTTCTCCATCATCTCGGCCTCCCGATCGCAAACGTGCCAGTCCTTATTGTACGGCAGAGATCTGATATCGACCGAAACGTTCGTATAGAGAGGGAGCAGTTGTATGTTTCTATTTTTGTAGGACAGGTTACTGAGGCCGTCAGTCTCTATGCGTTCTCTGTGATGAGTGAGAAGACACACTCTACGAAGACGAAAGAGAGGGAAAAATAAAAACAGATTTGATATTAAAATATTTACGTCCCTACGCCTTTCGTTTCTTGAAGAGCTTCAGCAATACAAACAAAATAATGCTAGATACATTGAACATTGAATATTAGATGATGATGATGATGATGATGATGATGAAACCAACTTAATTACAACGGCAGAGAAAACGAAATCATCAGGGCTCACACAGTAATTTGCCCGTGAATGACATTTCTCGGGTACAATGGCAGAAAAGTACGAAGTACGGAAGCAAAATTACAAAAATACATGAGTATTTAACCTCTGGACAGAAGCGAGAGTTGTAACGTTAGGGTGCAGTCAAAGTTACGATTAGATGCGTACAAGTATTTAGGTAAATTCATGAAGTTTACAATCAAATGCAATTTGTGTGAATAAACTTTTTGCTCAGTCAATGGGAATACCAAAATTTGGCGGAAGGCGTGGTAATTTTTGCTAAGCAAAAATAAGAAATCTCAAAATGCTTTATGATAAACAGCTGTGTGGCATTTAGCATCTTCATGAGCTAACAGCTGGCTAAAAAAAAAAAAAAAGATAAGGGAAGAAACGGAGAGTGTAAAAAAGTTCACGTGCTGTGCGACATGAAGAGAAAATGCTGGGCCTTTATTGTTTTATTGGCTATCCTTTAAGTGAATAATGTTAGCCACAGGAAGGGAGAAATCAATGAAATGATGTCAAAAAAAAAATGCAATAAAGCAGGGAGTGATGATTTACTTCGTACCTATCCATGTTTTTCTTGGCACTCTTGTGATGATGCGGGATGACATTGTAGAAGCCGACTGGGCCCCAGGGCCTTGTCTTGGCCAGTCCCTGCGAACGGATTCTTCCCAAAATGTCGTCATCCTCTCCGCCCCATCCCCAGTACACATTGGGAAACCCATTAAACCTCTCTATCTGGCTCCGCGTGAAACCCGTCACGGCACCGAAGAATGCTCCGTACAATAACCTACAATGTGGGAATCGTTAGTGAACGTTTGAGAGTTTGTTGCAAATTAAGTATCATCAAATCATTTACTGTCAAAGCGATACACGTCGGATGTAATCTGCTTACTGTACCAAGACATAGATAACAAACAACTTAAGACATGGTCTGTGTTGAACTCACGTTCTGCTATAGATATCTAGATTTAACAACGGGTCTCCGACACTGTGAATACAGTCATATTAGTCACCGTCTCCTACGTTGTGGTGAAAATTACGCAGATTAAGTATACACGTATGTATCAACGCACGTTACCATGCCCTCGCCGTCCCATCACCAAAGGACATCAAACTGTGGCAGCTGGTATCAAAGAACATTTTGACTTTCATTGAAATGCCGAAGGCGACAATTTGCTGGTTGCAAAATAACAAGCTGCCACTTGAAAACTTAAGAGAGTTTTTGGAATTCTACTTTTGTATTCTTAGCCATTTTTTTTTTTTTTTTTTTGGGGGGGGGGGGGGGGTCTCGTATAGTGTGGTTACATGATCTTGTATGGAAAGATACACGTTTACTTAAAAAAAAAAAAAACTCTATAGAGAATGTTTTTAAGCTACATGATAACTTGATCTCCTCGATGCTTGACGACCATCAATCTTTGAGATTGTTACAGAATATGAGATTGTTATAAAATATTATTGTGGACTTATATGGCTGCTTCCTTACTTGTACTTCCATCTATCGACGCCGGAAACGAAATGCCGTGGCATGGCGCTACATCCGTAGTAGTTGCCATAGCTGAGAGGAATGTGGTCCACATCGTGGAAGATGAAGCAGTCGTACGTGGTGAAGTTGAGCGCCTCAGCGAACCCGACGTTCATCAACATGGCGCGATTGAATCGCAGGCTGTTGGCCTGATTGAACCACACGACAAAATAGTATACTATACAGTAAATGATTATCTTATGAACATTCATAATCAGCAATGACAACAAATGTTTTCTGAAGCAGTAGTTTTGCACATTTACATAAAACATGAGTCTTGAGTCTTCTATAGTATATGCTTAAATAATAGAATACCAACTCCTTGTTTTTCCTACCAACTCTTTGGTTCTTAGTTGTCATGCAACACGTATGTTGTTTTTTTTTTAAATGAAAATATGTGAAAATGAAGATCACTTCGTAGCTATAGAAAGCTGAAGATATGCATAGATCAGTGGCTAGAAATATAATAGCAGATTGCTAGATACCGAGATAGATGAATATAGAGGACATTAGGTGGATGGATGGATGGATGAAAAGATAGATACGGTATAGTAGACAAAGATAAGAGAAATATATATATATATATATATATATATATATATATATATATATATATATATATGTGTGTGTGTGTGTGTGTGTGTGTGTATATATATATATATGTGTTTATATATGTATATGTGTATATATATATATACATATATATATATATATATATATATATATATATATATATAGTGCGAGAAGAAGAGCATTCGTGGACGTAGCTAGTAGCTTTAGTCCACGAATGCTCTTCTTGTCGCACTGAATATAAATAATGAAGGAGCTACACTGGTGCCGTAAATGGTCGAGACCCCTTCTCGCACTCTCTCCCTCTCCCTCTCTCTCTCTCTCTCTCTCTCTCTCTCTATATATATATATATAGAGAGAGAGAGAGAGAGAGAGAGAGAGAGTGAGAGAGAGAGGGAGGGGGAGAGATAGAGAAAGAGAGATAGACACAAACCTGCTCAACTACATAAATGCCGAATTCCAAGTACTGACTCTTCAAGAACGGCACAAGATGGC
Organism: Diadema setosum; assembly: GCF_964275005.1. NCBI lineage: Eukaryota > Metazoa > Echinodermata > Echinoidea > Diadematoida > Diadematidae > Diadema > Diadema setosum. The sequence goes on along the minus strand of NC_092692.1, from coordinate 6,424,451 downwards.
GTAGCAATATAGGAAGATGATAATGCCTGTCTCGGAATGGAACCACTATGGCAACCTGAGATGAGGATGGAAACACGGACATAGAAATATGGTGAACTTGACTAAATCTGACGTGGCATACCCGTGAGTGCACGGCCAACAATTCTCCAAGCAGTTTCGTCGAAAACATGACCGAGTAAACATGGTTATAATTTATTCTTGAATACCTCACTATAGCTTTGCAAAGCAACGGTGTAAATGAATCACTCGATCTACATTTATATAAAGCTCCTCACATGAAAGATACTGTTCGTCTATGGAAATACAACATGAATGAATATTGCACATAATGCAGTCTGATGAAAAATAATAAAAAAAACCCCGAAAGAATAATTGTAATACAATATATCCATAGGTTGTTTATTGGGCCATTCAGTTAAGATGTAATTTCGTCCAACTCTTTTTCCTGAACGCTGCACTTAAGTTGTGCATTAGTTGTAATTAACTGAAAGAAGTATCATAATAACTAGGTAAAGACGTTTGATACCGTCGGTGAATATATTTCATGGAACTAGAATAATAAACATGAAAATCAAGACAATGCAAAACCTAGCATCTCATCAAAACATTCGTCACCTTCCATCTCGGTGTACACGTCGTTGGAATCCAGCGTCCACCCGGTAGCAGGATGTAATCATCCATTTCTAATCCAACACTGAGGACATCCGAGACGGAGGCGTGGCTATTTCCCTGTTTCCTTAGCAACCTCTGCAGCCTGTAGTTGCCGTCTGCGTTGAGTTTTCTCGCTTCGATGGTGAACGTCTGTAGAACCTCTTCTTCCACGTGGAACAGCGTTGTCTCGTTCAGTTTGTGAGTCATGTTCCTCTCTGCAGAAAAAAAAAAGAAGTAACATTGATAAAAGATGCAGATCTGCTTATTCTCAACATGGAGATAGTGTTGTAGCTCAATGTTCCCTTGCTGCCATAATACACTGAAGTGCCTTGACCAAGAAACTGTGTTTCATACAGACCTATTCTACTTGTCATACTTTGCAAAACACTAATGGCTACAGTCTGAAAAGACATGTGCTGTCATTGATTATTTTCAATTGTTTTTATTCCAAACGATAGTGTTGACAGCATTCTTGTTTTTATTTGTTGCTCTTTTGATTGGTGTTGGTCTAATGAAACTGCACCGCCGCGGTCTCAGCATACATTACATGCCATTAAAAACAGTGTTCAAAATCATGTCAATAAACAATGTAGCAGGCAACGCCTATCTCAGGGCCGGGCCGGCGCACTGTTTTCAAAAGTGTGGGGGCCCACTTCCGGGTTTCATGAGCTAACAAGCAAAAAAAAAAAGGTCCTCAGCTCATCTCTACCCGTCCACTTCCGGGTTTATACGGCTGCGCCGCCCCTGTATCTAACCTGTCACATGGAATAAGCAGAGACAGAAGGTGCAGGCAAAACAAACAAACAAACAAACAAACAAACAAACAAACAAACAAACAAACGAACAAACAAACAAACGAACAAACAAACACACTCGTGTCACATACCTGAAAGAGAACACTCAACAAATAATGGAATACACGTCATTGTATAGACATAAATCACCACAAAAGATCAAAATTGCGGACATGAACAAATTAATATCTGGATCTAATTCATAAACATATACTTATCTATCTTAGTTACACCATTTGATTTTTTTTTCTCATTCACAGCTGTTCTCTTCTTACCTCCCTCTCTTACTACTAGTATTTCACACTTTTTCTCTCCCGCCATTTCAATCTTTGTCTGATACCGTCTGCTTTGCTACCTGGCCCTCCCTCCCTGTCCCCTCCCACTCTCTCATGTTTCACCCCTCTCTCTGTTTCGATTCCGCTATCTTCTCCCTCCCTCCCTCCCCGCCCTTACTTTTAACTCAGTTCCCTTCGCTCTTTTCCCCCCTCTCCATTAGTATTCTCTTACTTGTTTTCAATACATTTAAATTGTATAACATGTATAAACTAAAATCGTGCGTTACTTACCCGATCCAGGAATGTCTATTTCTGGACAGACAGGGCCAAAAATATTTTCTAGCAGGGAAGAAGGAATAAATGAGAATGATAAATTTGCATGAAATGAATCAATGGCCACTACTTAGCGGCAAAGATTTTTAGGTCAGTGATGTACTGTAAACGTTTAGAAACACTTAAAAAGATACAAAAAAATGATGCCTTAAATCCAGAAACGAATTCAGTAAAAAATATATATATAAAAAATAGATGGAAGATAAAAATGGCAGAAGGAAGGAGACAAGAGGTGTTTTCTTACTTCTTGTTTTGATGTCAATAGTCCTCGACCCACTGAGCATCCCATCGAAACGACCTGACAACTCCCACAAACTATCGAGCAGTCCGACGCTTTCTGATGCGTCGCGCACATGACGACTTGATACGTCAGAACGACCTGGCACACAGAATATGTGATTTAAAACTAGTGCAAAGCGAAGGACTATCGCCTCACATAAATTGAAATATTACAAAGACGCAGATGACAACAATAATGGTGATATACAACACGGGCAGAAACAGAGAAAACGAAACGAACGAAGCGATCATAAGACACACACGTTTACGAATCCCTTAGAGCAGAATTCAACCTTAAAGAAGGATAATGTTAAAAAATGATAAAAACGAACCGAAGCAAAACAAAACAATTGAAGCATCACAACTGGAAAAAAAGTTGAGAATAAAGGTACATACAAAATAACAATAATGACAGATGATGAATTAGATAGAAACAGAAGTAATTCATTCATTTTCATTATTCATAATTGCTATACGAGTATTTCAGAGGTCCAAGACTATAATCACATAGAAAACAACAACAACAAAATAATGTGTGGTTTATGCATGTACTAACCTTACGTACTTTTTATTGTACGGTATAGGATTTGTAAAACTGTTATAATATTGTCTCTTTGTATCGTCTCGAGAATACACACTTCATTAACCATGTATGCACATATGAATTGCTTGAAATAACTCTTCATGATAGTGTTGCTTTGACTTTTATACCAGGGCCGCGGAACGTTTTTCAGTGTGTGTGTGTGTGTGTGTGGGGGGGGGGGGGGGGTGCGGGACCGGGGGAGGGGGGTGGCAAGGTCAAAAGCCCCCCCCCCCCCCCCTCCCCGCGCGCTTAGACGGGAAGAATCTAAGGGCTGAATCTTTGGGAATTGAAATTCATGAGTGTTGTGATTTTTTTCGATTTTTTTTCGATTTTTTTTTTTTTTGACGAACCAAAAGTGTGTGTGTGTGGGGGGGGGGGGGGGGGGGTGCACCCCCCCCCCCAGCCCTCCGCTTCCGCGGCCCCTGTATACAATGATGATTGTTTCTGAAACCAAAAGGTGAAATCAAGCCCGAGATCCAATGTTCGTAACTGTATTTTTTTTTAACTTGCACATGATTAGAACTTCAATTTTAATACATATGTAGTGCCAAATCAAAGTTTGAAATGCATCAAGATCACTCATCAAAGTGAACGAAAGTAAATGGGAAGTCATGGATGACTTATTGCTCTAGAGTAACTGTTGAATGTTTGAAAATCGAAAAAAAAAAAAAACGTCTTGAAGTACAGTCAAGTAAGTTAGTGTAAGGTAATATATCCATCAATATATTTATATACCTCTCATCTACCTACCTATCTATCATTCGGTAATAAACCTTTGAAACCTATCTATTATTTGGTAATAAACTTTTGAAAATTCAGTGGTTGTCTCATGACGTGTTCCGTATGATCGAACATGAACCAAGGGGTAGTTTTTCTCTTCATGCTTTCCCAACGAATTCGATATCATTTATGCTTACCATAATTTGCGTCGAGAGACGCCCACAACGCCAGCGTTGAGATGGTTGCCATGACAATCATGAACCAAATGTACCAGAAAAAAGCTCGACTGACCACCCGCCCATCGGTGGAAACTTCCACGACGCGAGTCCATATCGGCAGGAGACGGGAGGAAACCCCCTCGTAGACAGTCCCGTAGAATGTCATTATTAATGACTATAGTTAGTGTGATATATCCCTTTTCGATAGGCTGATTATCATTGGGAATGCTTAATTTTGCTTTTATGCGTGTCCTCTCTCCTCCAGCAGCATATCAAAGTCATATCCCCGATATAAATACTGTGATGGTGGTGCTTATACTATTCACGGCCTCTTTTAAACATTTATAAGTCGTCCAACGCTGATCGCATGACTACTGTCTAAGCAGCTTCCTTGTGGTGCACTGAATTCACGTTGTCTCTGGAAATCGTTGAGGTGAACACCGAGCCATGTACACCTGCCACAAATATAAAACAACATGAATAAACACTAGATAAACTATCTTCTTCAGCATATTACTGAGTGAGAATATTTCCTTTCACACAAACTAGAGCATATTTCCTTGCACACACAAAAGGCAAAAGGATCGGACATATGGTTAGATGATTACAGCGAGTAACACTGAAGAATTGACCACAAAATATCATAATGTTGGATAACGTCTGCTTTGCACGGATCGCGCGTCTCTGGCTACACTATAACAATACACCACCACACTGATTTTTGGTACGTGGCAGATTGGCATGATTGATCAATTAGCATGCGGTACTGTAGCTAAGTTTGATCCTACATAGTTTTAACGTCAAATATAAATCGCGTGTCCAGGCAGTACAGAGCAGGCACAAACTAAAAGTGGAATCATGATTTAGTGGACATTTCAGTGCCCTCACGAGTATACTTACAAGTTTACTGGGCCTGATCATCGTGTGGGCATCTATGGTGTATTAATAGGTTTAAATGTCCCACGATCGATTATAGTCAAAATAACATGGTGGTTATACGTAAGTGGTGAAACGTAAGCCATGCAGAATAATGACTAAAATATTATAATTGTTCCCTCTATTGGTAATAGAATAGTACGGACACAGTTATATACACGTCACTCTCGTTCGAAACGTGGGCACAGTTATACTTACCCGTAAAACTGTAGGCTCATATAAGGGTCTATAGAACAGTTTACTTGGAAGGATACAGAGACATTCAGAACACTATGTTGGACTGGTGAAGCTGCAACACACCTCAACATGGCAAGACTTGCGGCGTTACAATCTGAAATGTGTAGGCATATCTTCACACAATAAAATTAAGAACAAAATGAGGTAATGGAACAATAGCCACGAGATTTTCTCCAACGGAACTCGAGATTGCTTACAGTAGAAAACGAGACGTCTGCACTCGAGTCGAGGAAAAAAAAAAAGCATAAAAAGACGTGAGAAGTCCCTCACGCTCGGGTGCCAGTGTGTGGTGATTCTACCTGATGTCTTGAGTCTCAATTCACAATCTGAATAACTGAGACCCGGCCAGATTATCTCTTTCTTTGTGTGTCTTTATGACGACATCGCTGTGAGACGTACTCATTGTTTACCTACAGTACAGGTAGATTGGGCATAGGAAGCCCAAGAACCCTCGGTCACCTTTAATAGAAAACGGGGGACTCGCATCGTAATGAGCTACACGAAAACCTTCGACAAACATTCCGTTCATTGTGATGCAAATGTAGGCAGCTTTCAAACACTTACATTGAGAAGAAAAGAGCAAATTGTGAGGTTAACGTGCATATCCTGTCCGGAGAACTATAGGTGTGTTTAAGTGCTTATCAGATTTCTTTCAAACTATATTTACTTTTTGATACTATTGTATTATCAATGTTATTCGAGTATCTACGTCTGCATTCAAGCGCGCCGGAACACTTCCGGTTTTGGGGGGCAAAATCTCACCGGGGGCACATTGTGACGATGTGAGATCCTCGGCGCGGGAGCGAAGCGAGTGAGCGGGGGGGGGGGGGGGGGGTGGGGGTGGGGGGTGGAAAGGGGGATACCCCCCCCCCCACACACACACACACACACTGTAGGGAGCTGTTGTAAAACGGGGTACAAAAGTCGCGTTTATAGACCATAGAAAGGGGATGGCTAGTAACCGATCAGTGGGAATCAGTGGGAATGCTGAGGGATGATTGTTCCAATCCTTGTGGGATTCATTTAAGAGTACATTATATATCTACTGTTGTGTGAAAATTATTTGCTTCAGAACGGTCTCATATTCAAGAAATGTGCAGATTAATGCTCCGTCACTGACCAGGGACGCTTACCTGGAAGCATTAAACTGCACATTACTTGAATATGAGACCGTTCTGAAGCAAATAATTTTCACACAACAATAGATATATAATGTACTCTTAAATGAATCCCACCAGGATTGGAACAATCATCCCTCAGCATTCCCACTGATTCCCACTGATCAGTTACTAGCCATCCCCTTTAAAAGCAAATTTCTAAGGAATTAAACAAAGTGAAATATAATCAGTGCAAAGGACTATGATTATTACATACGGGAGTACATAATAATGTGATGCTGTGACATCCTCGGCGAGGGAGCGAAGCGACCGAGCGGGGGGAGGGTGTGGGAGGGGGGATCCCACGGTAGGGACTTTTTGTAAAAACAGACTATAAAAGTCGCGTTTATAGAGAATTTAAAGCAAATTTCTAGGGAATTAACATATTGAAAAAATCAGTTGGAAGGACTATGATCATAACGAACGGGAGTACATTAATAATGTGATGGTGCGAGATCCTCGGCGAGGGAGCGAAGCGAGCGAGTGGGGGGGGGGGGGGGGGGGAGGGTGTGGGAGGGGGATACCCCCTCCCACGGTAGGGACTTTTTGTAAAACAGAGTATAAAAGTTGCGTTTATTATAGAACATTTAAAAGCAAATTTCTAGGGATTTAACATATTGAAAAAAATCAGTTGGAAGGACCATGATCTTAAAGGGACTGTACAGTACTGGTTGAGGTAGGGATTCATGTTTTGAACATTCCCAAGTGAGATAATGAAAAGCCTCTTATGAAATATGCAAGAGCATGTAATTTTAAGAAGGATTCAACGTTTATTTGATGAAAATTGGTTTTCAAATGGCTGAGATATAAAAAAAAGTGCTAATAATAAAAGGCGACATGCCCCAACTTTATTAGTATCTCTTTGTTTCACTTTGTTTTTGGATATCTCAGCCATTTCAAAACCGATTTTCATCAAATAAACTTTTGATACCCCTTAGAACTGCATGCTCTTTGACATCTCATAGAGTGGTTTCTGAATATCTCACAAAACGTTAAAAGCTAAATCTTCACCTCGACCACAACTGTACACACCCTTTAACATACGGAGGTATATTATGTGATGGTGTGAGATCCTCGTCGAGGGAGGGTGTGGGAGGGGGATACCCCCTCCCAGGGTAGGGACTTTTTGTAAATACAGACTATAAAAGTCGCTTTTATAGAGCATTTTAAATTAAATTTCTGAGTAAAAGAATAGTAAAAGAAATCACTGCGAAGGACTATGATAATAACTTTTGAAAACTTTTCATTTTACTTTAAGTACGGGCAGAACGAGCGAGCCACTTTCACTTTGCAATTTATCTGAAATGTATTCATTAAAAGCTTAAACGTGATCGCATCGTTCGAACAATAAAACATATTCTTATACTGCTAGAAAGCAAAGAAGAAAATGAAAAATGTAAGGTTTACTAAAGGTATGTTTCAGTGGGCACACTCGAGGACACGAGGCTACCATCTATACACTAAATTTACTCATAAGTTACTATTAGTGTATAGATACAATAATGTATGTTGTTAGTGTTCGCCCCGTAAGGGGCGAACATTTTTGCATTTTCAGTTATGAAATTACAACATTTAGACAAGAAATATGCCTTTATTGTTCATTTTGGTCTTTAAATCAGTGATTAATTATTTGTTACAGGGGGCACTTTGGGGGGGGGGGGGCAAAAACTCGTTTTGCCCCCCCAACATTTTGTTTGGGGGGGCAAGTGCCACCCCTGCCCCCCGCTTCCGGCGCCCTAAGGAATTGACAACGATAGGTATTGGCTATGGCGCAGTGACTTGAACGCACCATCTAACTATTTCAAAATACCTCTTCTTTGAAAAGATAATACACATGTACGTGAGCAAATAGGATGAGCAAATTAAACCTAAACAGATTCCAATGCACTGCAGAGTTGTGTTCGCACGTTTTGGCTGGTTTCCTACTTGCTTCTTTCCATCAAAAACATTCCAACGTCAAAATTTTCTTATATATATATATATATATATATATATATATTATATATATCCTATATATATATTTTTTTTTTTTTGGGGGGGGGATAAACTTGTAATGTTTTGGAATGTAATATACATTGATATTCAAGAGATTGGCGAAAGAGAATTAGAGATGACTTTATGCATGTATCACTTTGTTCGCTTGTTCAACACTACATCAGTGTGTGTGCGTGTGTGTGTGGTGTGTGTGTGTGTGTGTGTGTGTGTGTGTGTTTGTGTGTGTACTCACTTGACCTGCGACCGTTTTTTTTCCGAATCTGACCAACCAACAAAACAGAACAATAGCCCCTAATGACTCATAGCTACTCTCATTCATATACAAGTATGTGGTGCGAATACCGTATTTGAATATTGCCGGCAGAATATCTAGTGGAATAATGATACATAAAATGATGGTATAAATAGTAGATAATCACTGTCGTGATAATGCATGTTGGGCAGGTGTGACAATAATACGTGTGAGCGTGAGAAAACTGTTACGATGTATGCATAATGCATCAGTTGTGGCGATAGTTAATAGACGGTAACTAATTGCCTTCAATAAAAAATTATTCAAAATGAGTGATGTCACAATTTCGCGACTTTCCGACTGTCGGTTTGACGTCACCAAACATCCAAGCGTCAGGTCGTAGGATCTGTAAGTTCGCACGACCTGATTGGAAGGTTTTGGCATGTTGATTTTTTTTTTTTTTTTTGGAAGTGTTAGTGTGTTTATAGCTAGCTAGTTTGCTGCTATCTGCGCGAGCTGTATGCTTAAATGGGAAATCCACTCCAAATACAAGTTAGTCTTATTAGAAAGAGTAAAATATTACGAGTTCAACGGTAGAATTTTGGTCGAAGTCGGACGAAAAATAAGGAAGTTATGACATTTTGAAGTTTCGCTAATTTTTGAGGAAACAGTTCTTGAACGGTTAATATGAATATGGAAATGCCAAAGTGAGCATGTCATCCCCTCACAACCTGCCATAAAGTTTGTACATAAAATGTTGAAATTTCCAGTTTTTCACTCAAACGCAATTATGCCCGAAGTTCAAATCCTGATAAAGATCTAACTGATCACTATTTTTAAGTTATTCAACCAGGAATAATACCCATGTTTCAGACTTTGATGACAGAAACATTGAATTTTCGTCATTTTTTTGTGTGTGTGTGTGTGTGTACACGATCAATGGAAAATTGTGAGTTTATGACATGGCAGCTCACTCATTTGCATATTCATATCCACTGTACAAGAACAGTTACTGTTATGCAGAAATTAAAAAAAACTTCAAAATTTCATAATTTCCTTATTTTCCTTATTTCAGTCAAGTTTTTACTGTTGAACTCGTAAGATTTTACTCTTTTTTTATCAGACTGACTTATTTTTGGACTGGATTTCAACTTTTAGCGCGCTGGAATCGAGACAGGTTGCAGGTCCTGTCGTTTGTGTGCTTTGTCAGGTCCCATTACCTGTTTTCATGCAGTCGGAAGGTCGACGTACGACCTTTACCGGCTCGGCTAATTAACACAATGACATCTCATAGTTGCACATGCGTGTAAATTCGATGAGTGTTGACATTTTGTTAGCAATTATTCTTCTTTTCTCTTATCTTAGTTTGGAATGAATTGAAGTTGACATGACGTGAATGATTTATGAAATCGCCATGCAGATAATTAGTCTGGTTAAATTTTTATTTGAAGTTGACGTGACATGCACATTTTATTAGGCATCGATTCAAAAATTGCCATTCAGAAACTATTTGACATTTATCAGTTAACTTTCTGCTGTCTTCCATTGTCACCTTGTAAAATTTCTTGAAAAATAGAACATTCATGTTCATCCTGAAGAACAAAAGTGTCATACTTGAGTTGGAACTCATCATGAAGACCTGCTACGATTCAGTTACTCTAGGTCATCGTCTAAGCTTATTGCAATTTTGTCAGACTCGATTTAACAGCATGATTTGGCAGGAACAGTGAACTACGTCACTATTTGTCTCATTGTCTATATACCTTGAGATATCACAAAGTTGCCATAAAGTTGATTGTCAATCATTCATTAGCGTTCGAGCGATGAAATAGATTATTTTATGGTAGTTAATGATTTGACGTTTATTGTTGATATGAAAAATGGCTTTTGATGCCGGTCAATATCGAATGTCCGAAAAGAAAATACAATCACACCGATAGCTTTCAAAAACAACCTAAACGTTATTTCAGAGTATGAAAATATAACTTGTTACATACGTCTTGCAGGAAACCTCATTCAGCGTGGTTCAGTGGTCATGGAGAAATGTGGATCTTCATGATTAATGTCATTGGTCCACTTCTCCTAATTCTAGCACTTGGATCCTATTGGCATCCATATGTCTTGTATGAAAAGAGTTTGCTCTCGATTGACAAACAAGTGGCCAACAAGTGAATTCAAGTTCTGTGCACAACTTTAAATCAATCTGTGAGTATACAAACTTGTAAATATTATGTTATTGCTCTCATAATCATCTTGATGAAAAGAGCGAAAAGAAAAAGAACACAGAAAGTCAATAAGGAAGAAGATTTCAACCCGGTCCTACATGAGTTAATGATTACGTTTTTTTAATAATCCATTTTCACATCTTACAAATTTTTGCAGAACTAAGAAAGCTGCAACATTTTTGATGTAATTAATTTGTTTATTTCTTTACTTGAAAATGAAAAGAAACGAGCTGTCGCTTTTTTCATAAGATATCTTTGTCAGAGAACATAACAAACAAATGGGTACTTTAAGGTGAGAACACAATAGCGCGTCTCCTTACAAAACTTGGAGGGAAGGAACTTTTGTCATGCTTTGCAAAGATCCCCATTTCTCTATGATTACTGTAGCAATTCAAATGGAATTTTCTGCAGGATGTCGCTAAAAGTTATAGTTTCATATCCTATAATTGCATTTTGATTGATGCACTGCTTTTTATAGGTTATCGTTCCAGGAAATGTCCGATTGTATTCACTTTTTTTGACATGCGGAATAGGCAAAACTCTTTGACAAAGAATCTATAAGACCGATCACTTCTTTTTTTAAGCTTAGGTTTAAGTATAGTGAGAACATTGCATAGATCTTGTGCCTCAGACTCTGTTTCAAGTATGAGAAAATATTATGGTAATTTATGTAGTTGGTATGAAGTAGATTTGACGGATTACACAGTAATATATTTCAAGAAAATTATTGACATAAAGATATCGAGTGTTTTGATGTGGTATAACCTATAATGTAGATTGGCAAGATATACATGTCAGCATGTGGGTATAGAAGAAACTTTTCATAGAACCAAATGGCCTATATTGTAAGGTCTTTTTCATAATGAATTTCGTGATATAATATAATGCAGACACTTTGACTTTCGTGTACTAGTATCCAAAAAGAAAAAGAAGAGTTAATCAAGTAAAATTGCGTTTCCCCCTACAATTTGCACTGCAACTGCATATCAAATTGCGACCGTGATCTGTTCGAATAAATCACCACCAAATCACTCACAGAAGACTTGATGTTGTTGTGCCTATTTGAATAGCAATTGATTCTTTGAGCAAATTTGTGAGGTGCAATCATCTGTTAGTGTGAAACTGATTTCATGACAGATTCAATCAACACTGAACAAAAATACAGAAACATATGTACAGACAGAGACATCATGGACACTCATACCGATACTGTATTACGAGATACGGGCTATAGACGCGTGATATATAGTCGAATAGAAGTACATGAGGAAGTGCACACCGGGGCTCTCTTGAGGTGTTCGAACTGTGCACGAGCCATGCAGAACGCCCACCACAATGCCCACTGCGAAATGTTTCTCTTTTTATTTTCTTACTCTATATGGAACAACGATTATTCAGTCTTGAACACTAGGGGCTTGGAAATTGATACATCTAGCCCAAAATTTTACCAAGGCCGTGGCAGAAAAATCTAGTCTCATCCCGTGAAGTTGAGGATCGGGCGGTTATGTTCGTGTATTACTGGTCATGTTATTTTACATGGTCATGGCGTGTGGCAGAATATTTCGGTATTTTACTTAATTGCTTTAAAACCAATACGCATGAGTAAATTAGTAAGGTGCTCTGTGCCAAATGACGTCTTTTAAAGGCTTACATTTTGAGTAGCAAATTTGCCTGGACAATATAGGGATACATCAGTTTATTGCCCTTTATGCCTACTTTCTTTCGACAAGTTAGAACTGTGCATCCACAAAGAAATAATTTTCATTGAACAGCGTAAGATTTCATAAGATGGCCGTACACGGAAAGGACTGGCACTAAAATGCATTCCGAAGAGGATAGGACATTAATTTACTATTCTAAACAGGACATGAAATGTGTTCGAAAATGTACTTTAATAGTAAAAGGTCATTACTGTAATATAATCCAAAATTTGTAAAAAAATGTAAAATCCAAGAATAATATTGTGTCATTTAATGCTGACATTACACTCTTTTCTCCATACCTTGAAAATTACTCAGTGCGATCTCTGTAGGCAATTTTATGGCAACATTTTCTTTATTGATAATGGTAGAAGTTCGTTGAAAAGCTAAAAAAATGTCAGAATCAATTTCTGCGTAAAACCTACAAATATCAATATCAAAGTGCCCTCGTATATTGTAAGGCTATAACGGTGTCTGTATGAGTCCCTAAACCCCTGGATTGTCCTGTTAGGTTTAAAACTGTTTTTAAAAAGAAGAAAGCGACACTATAGTGTGTACATTATTGTGCTGTGACGTCTCAAATTGTAGGAGTCTTATAATCCAGTGATGGTACGTGCAATGGTACAGAAATTTTACAAATTCATAACTTTTAACTGATTGTGTGATTTTCTCTTCATTGCACTGATATGTTCTACTAATAATTCTGCATTCAATCAATTCACATCAATATTCAGGTTATATTCCCCTTTTAAAAAAGGCACGCGAATGGTAATATGAATAGAAAAATCAAGAATTTTTGAAGGAAAAGTATTAACTTGATAACAATTGCCAAATCCATGACCTCAATTATGTATTGCACATTATTGCGTGCAAGGACGAAAGGGGGTTGCCCAGAGGGGCGGTATGTGGAGCCGGGATTTATAACAACGCCGGGAATTGTAGAAACGTCTTGCCGGGATTTGTAAAAAGCCGGAAAATGGTAAAATTTTCCACTTTTTCTGCATCTTCTTGAAAAGCTATGACGGATTTTCACCAAGATTGGCAGATACCATCACAAGGGTAATAGAATCCCATTTTGTTCGAAGGGTCTTTATGGTCTTTACGGTGATTATCTCAATTTCTTAAAATGAGGGCCCCTCGCCCCCATGCACCGCCGAAGGGGGGGGGGGGGGCGGCGAAACCTCTGCATCTTCTTGAAAAATCTATGACGGATTTTTATCAAACTTGGCAGATATCTTTATGGTGATATTCACGATCTGTACGGACCGTATCTGCTTTAAAAACAATAACCACTACAGGACCTAAATTTTGGAATGAGTTGGATAGAGAAATAATCCAATCTCAATCTCTTTGTTCATTAAAAGCATAAACTTAAACTAGTTTTTTTCTGAACTCATATCTATAAGTTATTCTTCTATTCTCCTCGACATTCTCTGTTCATACTTCACATTTCTGACATTATCGATTATGTAACATGTGCCTCACTCGTGATTTCTGTATTATCTCCTGAACTTCCTTTGTACACATTTGGTATCTCTGCTATTGTACACTGCATCTGACTTGTACCTCGCTCGGGTGATCACGCAACTCTCAAGAAGTCTTGTGCCGCGGACATTGTTTTCTTTGTATTTTCTTTGAGTCTTTTTTACTTTTCGGCGTTTATATTTCTCCATTTCACAAAATGTCATTCCTTTAATTACATATACCAAGTAAGAAATAATCTCACTTCTGCATCTGGGAATCTACACCCTACAAGCAATGCTTCTATGTAGATTCCTCATATTTCACATGTTTTATTGTCTTATAAGTTGTACTTGACAAAATGTTCATCCATGCTTTTGTATTGTGATATTTATGTTTTATGTATTTGTTGAAATGTGGAATATGGAACAATAAAAAACAAAACAAAATCTTAATTTTTTAAAATGAGTCCCCTCCCATAGCCGGGGGGGGGGGGGGGGGGGGAGGGAGTTGAAGCCTCAGCGTCCCTAAACATTGAAATTTTTGAATCTTCTTCCGTCGAATCGAAATAGATAGAGCTAAGTTAGTGCAATGAAGACATTAATGAATGAAATTTCATGCTTGATTATGGAGGATTCAGGGGTGTTATAGGCTACTGATGGGGTGAGCGGAAGGAGGGGATTTTCAACATTTTCTGCATCTCCTTGAAAGGTCGAATTTAAGAGTTTGGTGAAAATCTGTCATACATGTGTTAAAAAGATGCTGAAAAAGTGAGAATTCCTCCTCCTCTCCACCCCCACGTCCCTTTCAGGGCACCCCTGGATCCGCCATAATCAAACATGAAATTTCATTCATTAATGTCTTCATAGCACTTACTTTGCTCTATCTTTTTCGGTTAGACAGAAGAAGTGCAAAAAATTACAGAGTTTTGAGACTTTGAGGCTTCAACCCCGCCCACGTACCCCCTCCCGTGGTAAGGGGCCTTATTTTAAGAAATTAAGATCAAAGCACCATAAAGATGCTATTTGCCAAGTTTGGTGAAAATCAGTCATAGATTCATTCAAGAAGATACAGAAAAAGTGGAAAATCCCGCTCACCCCCCTTACCCCCCCCCCCCACAACAGTACCCTGGATCCGCCATAATCAAACATGACACTCCAGTAATTAATGTCTTCATGGCACTTACTTAGCTTTATCTTTTTTCGGTTAGACAGAAGCAGATTAAAAAAAAAATCCAGAGTTAAGGGGCTCTGAGGCTTCAACTCCCCCCCCCCGCCCTTTCCGTCACCCCCCCCCGGGGGGGGGGGGGGATCGCATCACCATAAATATGCTATCTGCCAATTATGGTGAAAATCCGTCACAGATTTTTCAAGAAGGTGAAGAAAAAGTGGAAAATCCCCCCATCTCTTTTTTGGTTTCACAGAGGTAGATACAAACTTCCAGAGTTTATGAAGTCTATGAGGATTCAACACCTCCCTCCCCCCTCCTTCGGCAGAGGGGGGGGGGGGGAAGACATATTTAAACAAATAAGATCATATCGCAATGTGATATGCTATAATGTCAGGTTTGATGAAAATTCGTCATAGATTTACAAGAAAATGAAAACAGTGAAGGTTCGATCATGAACAGTTTTGTCAGACATCGAGGTCATCTAGTATATGAAGAGTTTGTTTGCAAAAACCGATAAGTCCATATTTGCTAAATGGAGATATTTGCGATTAAAGGTGAAGAAAAATAAAGAGAATAATAAGAAAATTTTTGCTTCTTTTGACCATAACTTCAAAAATGTACCTTTTTATGTAGTGACTGATATATCATTTAAAAGGTATTATTTTGTATTTTATGACAGAGACCGTACTTCAAAATCTTCAAAAATGGACTTATCGGTTTTTGCAAACAAACTCTTCATATAGTATAATACACACCATCGGTACGTGATAAAAGGCCTAACACGCTGGTCCCGGCAAAATTGAATGTTTTTGGCATTTCCCGGCGAGATGTTTTTATATTTCCCGTTGATGCAATTTTCGAGATTTTTACAATTTCCG
Organism: Diadema setosum; assembly: GCF_964275005.1. NCBI lineage: Eukaryota > Metazoa > Echinodermata > Echinoidea > Diadematoida > Diadematidae > Diadema > Diadema setosum. The sequence continues at coordinate 6,408,607 of NC_092692.1, read as the reverse complement.
TTGATGCAAATTTCTAGATTTTTACATTTCCCTGCGAGACATTTACATTTCCCGGCGGCGATTTTTTTTCCCGTAACCCTAACGCGTCGAAATTGCCAATTGTGTCACTTGAGCAAAGACTATCAGTGTACTGGCTGGTACACTGATAGTCTTTGCTCAAGTGACACAATTGGCAATTTCGACGCGTTAGGCTATAGGGTTACGGAAAAAAAAATCGCTTCCCGGCGTTTTTACAAATCCCGGCGAAACGTTTCTACAAATCCCGGCGTTGTTAGCAAATCCCGGCGGCGTCATTTGCATGCTCTACACATTACAAAGCTCCTTCACGGATCCGGAGTAAACGCACTGCACTGCATGCTGTGGGTTCGTACCATAGTGCCGCGCCGTGGATCGGACATAACGTTTTCGTTAGTGCGACACCACCTGTCTTCGTGATGATTCGAAACCGAAACCCCACGATCGTTGGTGAAAAATCGGTATTATTTTATATTTTGAACGGGACTTTACAACCTACTAACGATAAATTCGTGATTTTATCCCATACACGAAAATTAATGAATGGGGTAACCGTTTTGTAAAGTAACCTAAAAAGCATAGTCCCATCTATTAATATTTGTGTTGCGTTTCTCTCTAATTTCAATTCAGATTCAGGAGCCCTAACGACTAGTAACGTGAGGGCATCCTACCTAGGCCTAGATCTAGGTACTCTACGAGTGTTAGGCCTAATAACGCCCCAAGACTAACGCTAGATCTTATGTTAATAGAAACGTCTATCTTCTACAATACTAAATACCCACTCTCATCGTCTCGTGTTCTCTCAGTCTCAGTCATTACGAACGGGCACCATGAACGATTATTAACGGAACGCATTGTCAGCCATTGTTAATGAATGGTATTTAATCGGCAGTGAGTGATCGCCAAAGTCAAGAATTTTGTGTCATTTTAAGTTGATTTGGATTGGCTTTGGGGTGTTCATCGAATCTTAATCATGGCTCTGTACTAGTGATTGACTGTAACGTGTCGGATCCAATCATCAGGTGATCATACGTAGCATCTATAATAGCCTACTACGGATAGCTAGGCCTACACTGACAGGTATGTGTAACCTGGGGGCGTGCGCTGTACCCGAATGCACAGCAGATGGGTCATCCGTGTTGATTTTTAAATACAAAATAGGAGGGTGGGCTTCTTATCTGACGTTGATAAATTACATGTACCAACGCAACATTCATTGGATAAGAAGCCCAATGATAGGGAGTTAATAGAATGAGAGCTCACCTGAGGTAATTGGGCCCGGGGTACAGGGTGCATTTAGCAGTGTTCCCCACTTCCTGATTTGCCGGGGGGGGGGGGGGGGGGGGGGTTGGGGTTGGGGGGAGGGAGGGAGGGGGGTCTCTCCAAGCCAGGAGAAGCCTGCAAAAAATCTGTAAAAGGAAGGTTCAAATGATATTTAATAGTAGTCCTGAGATATGTTTGTTTGCCATGTACAGACTACAGGTACTTTACAAATGGAGGGATCAAGCAAGGCGTAACCCCATTAATAGTATTTGTGTGTGTGTGTGGGGGGGGGGGGGGGAGGACTCTTACCGGTCAGAAAGATTCAGCTGGTCTTGGCAGTTGGGGGATTTGATGAGTCTGTAGCTCTCTTGACAAACCTCATCATACAGCCGTTCTGCTGACAAGTCCGGCTTCGAGAAAGCTGTCATACAACTTGTCTTTAGGATGTGGTGATGGAGCCAGACTTGCAGGGGAGTTACAACATCCACAAAGACGCAGGCTGAAGCTTTACACTTGTAGTACCGGCCTCGTGTCTACTGTACTGACACAATTTGGGTTTTTCTTTTTGTCTCCCTGGAGTAGTGAAAATGGCTGATGTGAAGAAGGGAAGCAGTGCAACCAGTACACTCTGCAAGGTTGACACAGGCCTATTTGCAGACTCTGCAGAGTGGTGCCCTATCCCTCCATGGTGTGATCATGTTGTTTGTGGAACGTATCAACTCCAAGAAAACCAAAGCACAGACAGAGAGACAGAAGTGCAGGTAAAGCTCTAGAAAAATAAATTGTACATGTAGTAAATGAATGATATTCATATGGCTCCTTTTCCATTGGATACCATCCACTTTGTACAGTATTCTGTACTTAATTGAAAAGGATTGATGTGAGCCAAGAATAATTATAGATCTGCCAGAGTACCCAGATAAAAGGAGATAATTGTAATACAGTCGTGTCGATTGAATTATATCCTGTTTATAGGAAAAAACTCATTAGCTAGTTCTTCAAATGTGCATTTTAGCTCCTGCATTTTGATAGCATGTGCTTTCACAGGGCTCAATACTAACTTTATTTTCTTCTCTGGTGGCCCACTTTGGCCAATAAGATCTCTAAATCTGAAATTTGTTGTGGCCAAAAATGATATGGGGCGGCCTGAAATACGTGCAAATGCAATGATCCACTTTGAATCTAAGATGCCTGAACAGGTCACCAACAGGTGGCCTTTTTAAAAATCTTGTAACCCAACTTCAGTTTTTAGTGGCTACGGGCCACTGGGCCACTGCTAATATGCTGGCACATGTAGTATTATTGTCACATCATTATTAAAACTGCACCTCTCTCTGTGAGAATTGATATGTTGGACCAAATCGTGCACTAATACAACCTTCCTCCAGGGTTAGTGCATTTCTCTGTCAATTGATTGAAATATTGCCCTTTTATGATGTGAATAAATGGCAGTTATCCAGTGCATGCTATGAGTAGCAACCATGATAAAAATTCATGGGCATACATACTCACTAGGGATTTAAACCCACACCCTCTTGATTGTTATTCAGGTCAGGAGGGATGTCCACCAGAAGACCGAGCTTCCACCCAAAACTCAGTGTTGGTTCTGTACTTCTATTCATTGCTTTAACCCTATTCTAACTTGGCTATTTGACACCAAGTTTTTACTGTTGGGGGGGGGGGGGGGGGTCAAATCCTTCAGATCTTGGCCGCTTATGGCATGATCACTGCCAAATTTTGCCCGAGCATAGAACCAGATGTCAACTACAATGGTCATACAATAGAAAAATATTGATTTTTTATTTTTATTAACTTTATATATTATGCAAATTTATGCATGAAAACATATCTTTGCCTGTAACTCTGTTAAAAAGACTGAAGGATTGCTAAATTTTTGCTTCAGAATTCCTGAAGACACATTGAAGAATTTCCTTGCAAAAAAGTAGCACAATCAAAATAAATTTCTTTTGCTTTTTATTGTTTGTTAATTTCTTATGTATTTTATTGTTTTTGGCCTTTTTGTTTTTCTAGTGGTTTTTGCCAAAGATTTATTGCAGGAACTTTTTCAAGCTTATCTACATTAGAATTGATTAATTTCAATAATTAAAAGTTGAAATAATCTAATTAAAATCAATTTAACAAAAAAAAAAAACACAACACAATTTGCACTGGGTTTGCACACAATATCATGAATTTGAGCTGTTTTCGGTTGACATGCATATGCAAAACATTACATAATTTCAGAATGGTGTACCTGGACATCACAAATTTGGTCTCAAAATATGCAAGACATTTAAATGAAAAAAGTCATGAAATGGCACGGCAAAATCTTTGCGCGTTGTAGAATCATGGCGCGAAATGTCGAGGGGAGGGGGGCAATTTGGCCCCCCTATTTAAGATTATTAAAGGTGCATAGTCCTGGTTGTGCAGAGGGCGGTGTTGATGATACTGCCAATCACTGCTAGCATTGATACGAAGATTACCGAAGTTGAGCTGTCATCAAGAATAAAGTTCGTAGGTGTTGCTAAGTAACGTTGCCTTCGTTGTCTTCTCTGCGCATCGCGTAGTCTGTAGTAATGAATCATGAGCCGAACTGTGATCGGACCACTGACAACAGTGAATCGCACTTCTTCGGACTCGGGGAAGTGGTCCAAAGCGTAAGCGCCAAAGAGGAGTCAGTAGCATAGGTCTCTACAGGAAACTTGCACCGTGTGCCCGCGTACGCATTTGACTAAAACACCGGAACCATGCACCTTTAAGTTATTTCATATTAATCTTGTTTTTCTTCTTTTTTTTTTTTTTTTTTTTTTTTTTTTTTTTTTTTTGGTGTAGGGAATGAGGGGGAGAAGAGGAGAACATAGCCAATGTAAAATGTAAAGTAGTTCTGGGAACTGCTGCGTGGCCGTTTCACATACAGACAATAAGTAATGAGATCACATGCCATGTCCACATTAAGTGCCGTTTCTCATTTTTCACATACATACGTGCTTTAAGTGGAACAGTAACACTGTATATCTGTCTTTCCTCCTTGACCATAAAAAGAATGGAGAGGAAAATCAAATAAGACTGCCCAATTCCAGAAAGGGTCAACTGCAACTTTACAAGCTTGAGGAATGTGAAGAAGGCCCCAAAACTGCTGTGGAACTAAACAAAGTACAAAGAGTTGACTTGCCAGGAATACTGGATATCAAATGGTGAGAAATGTGTTAGTATTGTTGCTCTGAATATTCTTGTACATTATCATTGTCATTATTTCAATTCCATTGTTAATCATAATAATAGTAGTAGAAGTAGTAGTAGCAGTATTGATTGAATTATCATTATTATCATTATTATTATTCTTTTTATTATTATTGTTATTATGATTATCATTATTATTATTATTATTATTATTATTATTATTATTATTATTATTATTATTATTATTATTATTATTATTATTATTCAGCGGCTGTGCTCGTACAACATACAGGTAGTGTCTCAACTGTTAAGTGCTTTTTCATCGACACAAGAGTTGAAACTCAGTTTGCTGTGTCCCATTGCTATGCATGACAATGCAGTGGAAAGGAAGGTGATAATTTCATACTGCTAGTAACTCATGTCACATTACCAATAATAAATTTGCTTGTTGGCTCTTATTGTTGTTTGTAACAGTATATTTGTTCTCCAATTTGGCTTGAATTTCAGTATGAACTTGACAGAATTCAGAGTAATAGTAAAGCAATGCCATCACAGAATTTCTAAGTGCCTTTCCTGGCAAAACTGTGTGAAGAGGTTCAATTCTTTCTTTGCAGGTGCCAACATATGTTTAATGATAAGCCAACACTTGGGCTGGTAGATGCAGAGGGAGGTCTCAAGATCTTTGTCCTGGATGTTGAGGTGAGATTCAACAATAGGGAGCTTTAGATTTTAGACGCGCAGACGTTCAAAGGAAAAAAAAACATGTTCTGAGCGTGCGCAGTAGCGCGCGTAAAGTCAATCTATTTTTAGCTTGCGTCGCCTGAGTTTTTCACTACACGTACTGGGCTATTTTCACGTCCGCACAGTTTGCGACGTAGACAGCTTCTTCATGCACTGGTCATATGGGGGTGCAATTTTGTTTTTTATACGTTGCGTCCCAGCGTAATCTAAAGCTACTTTTCCACACGATGCAGGGAGAGGAGAACGTCCAGCGCAAGCGTCGGCTCAAACGTCCGCGCGTCAAAATCTAAAGCTCCCTACTAACAAAACAAATTCCTTGTAAGAGAAGGATATTTTTATGCCTCCGCCACGAAGTGGTGCCGGAGGCATTATGTTTTCGGGTTGTCCGTCCGTCCGTCCGTAATGAATTTTGTGGACAAGGTAACTATCGAAACCTGTTGAGGTATCCTAATGAAACTTGGCATGTATGTGTATTAGGGGGTGAAGTTGTGCCTATCAACTTTTGGGTGCACATGCTCAAGGTCAAAGGTCAAAAGGTCAAGGTCAAATACATAAAATTTCACTATTTCCACTATATCTATTGAATGCCTGAAGATATTTTCTTGAAACTTAGTGTATACATGTTTTACCCAATTAAAATTCTCTGGTGAAAGTTTGGGTCATGAGGTCAAAGGTCAAAGGTCAAAAGGTCAGGGTCAAATACATAAAATTTCACTATTTCCACCATATCTATTGAATGCCTGAAGAGATTTTCTTGAAACTTAGTGTATACATGTATTACCCAATTAAGATTCTCTGGTGAAAGTTTGGGTCATGAGGTCAAAGGTCAAAAGGTCAAGTAAAAATATTAAAACTTCTTTTTTTTCTCCGTACCTTGGAAAATTGTTCAAGGTATCTTCATGGAACATACTATATATATACATGTACTGACTGGAAGTGATTATCTAGAGAATGTAGGGTTCATTGGGTCAAAGGTCAGGGGTCAAAGGTCAAGTGCAAGACTTCAAAATTTTACTATTACCCTCCTATTTATGCAATGCCAGCAGGGTTATTTTTTTACACTTGGTGTATGCGTGTGTAACCTAATAGAAATTCTCTGGAAAGTTTTTTTTTTCTCTTTTTGCCTCAAAGGTCAAAAGGTCAAAGATCAAGTGAAAGTGCTGAACTAACTTTTTCCTCCATATCTTGGAAGTGGCTCAAGTTACCTTGAAACTTAGTACATATTATGCATGTTCTACCTGAAAGTAATTATCTTAAATGAATTTTAGGGTCAAGGGCCAGATGAAAATGGTAACAATTTACTATTCAATTCAGAAATTGCACTTTTTCTCCACACCTGTACCTTGAAAATTACTCAATGCCTAAATGTATGAATGGGTCAAAGTCAAGTTAAAGTCTTTAAATCCCTAGATACATGCTCTCCTATTCATCCAATTAAACCTGCGTCAAGGAAGGTGAACATTCAACACATTTGTGACAAACTTGTCATTCCAATATTTTGCCAATTTTGTGAAAATGTAATCACACAGTGTCCACATGTACTATCTAGACCTATTGGGAAAATCATGCATTATGGCGGAGGCATACCAGTCGCCAAAGCGACATTTCTAGTTTATTTTTGTTTCATGACAAATCCTTTGATCACTTACCTTCTGCTAAATAATCCACACAGAAACTGATTGTTTATCACTTTATGAGATATCCGAAGTAGACTTGCCGAAATTATGTTGCCATAATCCCATGCAATTAGTGATAAGCAGTGTGTTGGCCATTCTCGTTTCACTGATGGTACGTTGACACAAATCTCCATTTGTTGAAGTGATTTATATCAAGTTCAGGTTTGACCTTCGAACTAGAATATGGGCAATTCCGCGGTAACGGAATTACAAATCAGAGAATTTTGGCTCATATTCTTTCACCCTGTATACAAGACTGATTACTTTGCCTTCTCTTGATACATTTAAAAGATGCAGAGGTACTCACACTGTCACCCCAAATACAAATTTGTTAAATGTTCTCACTTGGTTGGTTACAAAGGAGGTCTATGTGCGATGGTAACGGAATTACCAGAAAATTTAGTCACAACTTCAACTCTGACTTTGGGAGTTGTTTCTCTGAAATCTATAACACATACACTGTAGGTTGTTGTCTGATTTCATCTTTGATTGTATTGACTTCAATTCAGTTGTATTGTTTTTCAAATATTTCATCACATTTTCAAAGCAGCAGGCTTTTTCCCTATAAAGTCAGTGGTAACGGAATTACACAAATGGTAACGGAATTACGCCTTCTGAAATACACTGGAAAAAATACACATTCTTGGTACTCGTGTATTCTGAAATGTCTTGATAAAGATTGTGTATGCCTTTAGCTATAATATAACCACTAAATAAGTACTCTCTAGCCTTTGACCTTGAACTGGTACAAGTGTATAGGTGCAAAATGAGTTTTTATTGTCAAAAAACATAAAATGTTCAGGCTAACGACCGTGATTTGAAGTCGTAACTATGTCAATCAAGATCGCGTAACTTCTGAGTACCACATCCATCAAAATTTGTCTACTTTCAAGTTAAGAATTTCACACTCTGCAGGTAAATGACATCTAAGACACATGGTAACGGAATTACGCTAGAATAGCCCTACACAAGTACAATTCTATAAATCCAGTCAACAATACTCAAATTTTCTTGTATTTCTTTTGTTGATATCATGCAAGACAGATTTCTCTGTTTTCTTCTTCCTAAATATGCCAATAATTGACAAAATGTGTGAATTACTTACAAGTATTGTACATATATATTATGTGCACATGCATAAGAAAATAATAAAAAACTGTCCGGATTGACAATGAATTTAAATCTAAATCATAAAGTGCCAATTTACCGTGCAAGAGCACAGTGTGCAGCCCCATCATTGAACACAATGTTTAATATTAAGGATGAACACTAAAGATGCTTGAAACTTTTAATTTGTTAAGTGAAAAGATGCAGTTGTGGTTCAATGACAAATATAACAAATTGCAATTCAATCATAAATAGAAAAGAAAATTTTTCTTATATGATTATGGTACTGCACCAGTGCTTAATCATTATTATCTATAGATATATGTTGTGGCATATATTAATCACTAAAAACTTGTGACATTTTGCTAATAGCTGAAGTTGCCCCCTGGCATATAATGTAGTGCATAATTTGATAATTCCCTTACAGTGTAAGTCCTACTTTAAGCCCACCAAAATAAAATGAACTAGACTAAAAGGAAATAGAAAACAGCAAAATAACTTTAACAAACTACAACTTTTACAACCATTAGAGTCCACCAAATTCTGTTACAATGTATATAGAAAGGTAAGAGGGCCTCTTTTATCCATCTGCAGCTCACTGAGTTAGAGTTAGATTAATCAACCTGTGAATAATGTTAGTATTTACTTCTGACCACACAAAAATTTCCAAATGACGTCTTCAGAAAAATAATCATGACCAGGCCTATAAATTTCCTACAAGTTTCCTGTCTTGTCTTTCTTCTTTGACTTTGTCTATTTTCTCATCCTGAGTGTTGCCATAAATTTACTCACAAGAAGTGTGCATCTTCTCTTTTACAGTAAGTTGTATTTTGACTGCCTGAAGGCAAATTATAAAATACACTGTAATGCCACTTGTATTAAAGGAAACTGGATTGTACAGCAAATGGTAACATGAAGAGTAAAGGTAGAAGTAGAAGCCTATTGACTTTAATATTTAAAATCTTCTTAGGATGGGAAAGTCTAGGCCTAAATGTTACATTTTTAATATAGAGCTGTATCACAATTACTGACTGGGTAAATGTTCATCACAAATGGTGTTTTTGTCTTTATTCCTTCGAAAAAGAAAGGATTAAAGAACAAATTTCAAAGGGTAGCAGATGCTCTGTATCAAATGGGCATGAAAATCAAAATAGTGGAGGAAAGATCTAAGAAACAGATGAAAGAAGGTCATAGTCATACACTTACCATTAAAGATAAAGGACTTGATGAAAACAGGACATGTTCAATAAAAGGTCAGACTATCGACTTGGTGATAATAAAGCCTTTAGCATACAGAAAGATCAAAGGTGTCACATTCAGTGGGCATCCCGTGTCAATTAATGACTTCTATCACATTGTGTATGATCCTTCTCTTAAATTCTTGATCTTTGCTCACAAAAATTATCCTATTCATTTCTCTCTGTCAGTAGCAGTGCTCTCTTTTCCTTTTAAAGAAATTTTATGTCCTTCCTCTTCTTTGTAACCTTTGTTCAATTTATGCTGCATCACACCCATTCAATAGTCCCTCATCACTATACTATAGATTTTGTATGAAACCATGAGACTTTGAAGCAAGAAAATATACATTGATATCTCAGAATTCAGTATGATTTTGAACATTTGAGAATGAGTATCTGTAGCAAACCTTATAAAGTTATCAGTTAGCACAGTCTCCATGTACACATGTAGTCCTTGTACATGAGAAAAGGTGAAAGAAGGGAGGAGACTTTCAGCACAAGAAGTCTTGTCAAGCGTGTACCCTGATGTCAGGACTCACTGTCAGAGGCATCCAGCTACACTGTATGCTGAGTCACGTCAGTGTATCATACCATACAGTTTCACTCCTTTACTGCCAATCACTAACACTGTTAAGCTCAATAATAATGCCCTGAAGCTATTTCATGAACAGTTCACATACATATTGGCACGAAAGTAGGATCCTTCCATATTAGATGTGCGTGTAATTCCGTTACCATGTAATTCCGTTACCACAATTACAGAAGAACTGAAGGAGATATTTCACAAAATGTTTTGTGACTTTTCAGGGAGTCACATGTAGAGAAAAAATTTACAAGGGGAGAAAAAATCAGTGATTAGTTTGTTCAGGAGAAAACTTTTTTCAATTTTATGGTAACGGAATTACGTCAATTTGTCAGTAGATTTTGAAACTTTCTCCAAAAAATATCATAATGAGAGTGACTGAATGCTTCATTACATGTGATTGTTGAAGCATAGGAAGAAAGATGTGGAAGTATGGATAAAGTAGAGAGATATTTAAGTTGTTTCATTTTAAATTTTCATTTAATATTGTAAAATTTTAGATAAATACAATAAATAGTCTTCCAACTTTAAAAGTGTGTACAACAAAAACAAGGAAAGTTATTAGAAAAGGGTTTTTTGTTTCCGTAAATACAACAATCCATCTGTACGGGAAACTGAAATTTCTGAGCATTTACTTAACTTTGAATTTTGCTGTTTTTGCCCTTCCCATACGGAATTGCCCATATCTAGTATGAGCTGAGCTGAGTAGCTGATGTGATCTAGATGATTACATTAATACTTCTGACTTTACTCTTTGTACCCCAGCTGAACCACATTTCAACAACAGACATTGACTCAGACTGTTTGGGCCTCAGTCTGGACTGGTCAACAGGAAGATCTCAAAGGTGATGATGTAGTATTCATTTCATCACTTCATAAAACAAGAAAAAAAATAATTATGATAACATGCATCATTTAGCAGTTTCCTGTATGTACCTTGTTTATAACTTTATTTCATAAACAGCTATTGACAATAGCTTTGTCATAGATTGTATTGGACCATTGTACATGTATTATGAAAATAAGATTTTAATGTTGTTATCTTATTACAACATAAAATTCAATCTCCTATTATAGTACTTTCTTTGAACTTGATTCTCTGGAATGATTCAGATGTATCTTTGCTGATCACAATAATCCTGGAATAAAAATTATAAGCGTCTTTGCCAGTATTTCATGTACGAATATTAAAGCATTATTAATACTCTGAAGCAGTGCATTTTCAATCAGGTTGATATCAGTGTTGATAATTGGTCTTGGTAGTATGATTTTCTTCTCTTAGACTTTTGTGTTGTAACTCTGCAGTTGCATTACATAGAAATTTAGAACAACAGATAATTATAAATGACCATCCCTGTACTGACCTTTGAATAGCCACCCAACATGTTGACAAAATACTGTATTGGACTATTACTCTTTAAAACCCAATCAAATATACAGTATTTGACTGTGTACAGAGTCCTTCTTTTCTCAAAGTTGTAGGTTGTGAACCACTTTGTACTTGAGGGAAAAGAATGCCTGAGTTAGGAAATGTGAGAATGTTTGCTTGACATGAAGGTACTTGTGCTCAGAAAACAGGGGTTTCGTCTTTGATTTTGTATTGGTATTATTTTTCTTCATTCAAATCATGTAGCGATCCACAGATCATATGCAGTGATTCTAAAGGCAGACTGTCTCTGTTTGGGCCGCAAGAGGGGGCACCATCATTTCAAGTCACTCAGCAATGGCTGGCCCATGAGTTTGAGGCTTGGATCGCAGCATTTGACTACTGGACTCCAAAAACTGTTTATTCAGGTGAGTGGCAGTGCACTGACATGGGTCACATGACTGCATTTGTGACCGTTCAGCTCAAAACCCTTGAAAAGCAGGCCAAAATGAATTTCTACTTCTCTATGTAGTTCAAAAGATTAGGCTCTAAGTTTCAAGATGTCTAAATAACTTGTTGAAACTGGACCATCCTAACCTATTAAAAAGTAATTAAAATGAGAGGGAGATAATAGGAGGTGCAGTTTCATAGAAAAAGGAGTAAAGAGGATTTAAAGACTAGGAAGAAGTGTCAATGAAAACACATTATTATACTTCCCAATGAAATCAGTGCCTCTCCGAAAAGATACAGTCGAGAGAAAAAAAAAAATACCTGCTAATATCAAGATTTCAGTTTTGTTTTAAGCTGGCAAATTTTGACAGTGGGTAAAAAAAAAGTTACTCTCCCAGGTAAGACAAACTTAAAAAAATTTGAATTGGTCATGCCAAATGTCTATCTTGGTCCATTACAGAGGATCCTAATCTTCGACTTTGTTGGTTTTGAGCTGGGTGGTCACTTTCGGGTACATTCAATCTACTCTCTCAGAAGACAACAAATATTGATAGAGATGCATAGATCATGACCCTATTTCACCAATCAAAGTATTTGACTGTGTAAACATGTCATGAAGAAAGAACAAGAGTTCACAACCTCAAACATGGCTTTTAGTTTTCCATTTTATGTAGATTCCCAACTGAAACAAAGAACCATCACTTATATTTAAAAAACAAATATGGGATGCTTGGTGAATTTGATAAGACCAACCCATTTGAATTGCCATAGGAGTTCCATGTTATCTTGCCAGCATTCACAACTTTACGTCAAATGTCAACTCATATACTACCTTTATATGAGCAATTTCCATGAAGATGTATTTTACCCCACATAATTGTAAAGAAATGACTGTAAAAAGAGATATCTGAGTAAAGCGTATTTCCTTTGATTGGTGACACAATTCATTTTGAATCCTCCACCATCCTCCCTGTGCAGGAGGAGATGATTGCAAATTCAAAGGTTGGGACACAAGGACTGACTGCCACCAACCATGCTTTACAAGCAAAAGGTAGTTTAATCATTTCCCCTGCAATTGCATTTAAAACTTATGTAACTTTACTGTTATTTTCCTTTCATTTTTCTTTCACCATGGAGAACATGAAAAATGAAGAAGGACACCTAAGTACAGCTTTTGCTTTCTGCCATTATTGTGCCTCTGACCCAGACAAGGCATATCTTTGACAACTAATAGCATAAAGAACCACATGTATGATGTAATTAATGACAGTTGACTGAGGAAAAAAAAAATTTTTGCTGACAGAACATAATGGAAATCATTTATTTCAAAGATATTCATCTTAGAATCACTTTCTTGAAATGGTATGTCGTTCTTCAATGTAATGCATGTAATGTATGTTTATACTATGACTTGAAAATGTAATGATTGTTGCTTTTAATGTGGAAATAAATGAAATGAAATGAAAATAAATGAAATGAAATGAAAGGCCAGTTTTGAACTCTATGTACAGTCAAGCATAGAGGTGACAAAGTGTTAAATGTCATGAGGAATTTGAAACCATCATAGCAGTAGCTTTAAGAAAGCTGATAAGGTTCAATTTTTAAAGGATTTTCAGTCAACTAGTGTTTGAAATTTGGACACAAGGTAGTTAAAGCATACAAATCTTATCTTTTAAAGCCAAATTACAGTATTTTGATGTTTTCTTGGCCCTTGTGTCTGAGGAAGGATAGCATGATTACATATTATTGTGAATGTGTTTTGTATTTTTAGATGGTGATGATGCTTTCGTGGTTTTCATGTGTACTCATGTTTTCTCTCACCAGACATATGATGGGTGTCTGTAGCTTGCACTCCAATCCATTCCAGGAATTCCGCCTGGCTTCAGGAAGGTAAGCTTTCCAGAGGAGAATACCGCCTGTTTGGCACCACAAGGGTGCATACAGCATTTGTGGTTACCAGTAGTCTACCCATCTGGCTCAAACTTGTGTGACTTCAACTCCTTCCTGTGTCAAAGAATTTCTGCCAAATCCATATGCTCTCTCTTTTGTGTTTTTAATGTAATCCTGTGACATGTAAGAGTTGAAATGAAAGAGTTTTAATGAGATGGAAACAGACAGAAAACAGCAAGTGTGCTCTTCCGTCTGTTTCAGATGAAATACACTAGCATTGTCTGAGCCTAAACTCTGTGTGTACTGTCTCAGTCAAAACTGTATTTGTGAGATGGAAAAATACACAATTCACACACAGGTAGGACATATGTTTGGGGAGCTCTTTAGAGAACATAACATTTTGAGAAGTGTCACAGCTCTGTGCTTCAATGATGATGACTTTGTTTTGTTTTGCTTTGTTTTGTTTTTGTTTAGGGGCATATTGGGCAATGTTGTGTGGTATGAGATGATTAATTGTACAAAAGGTAACACCCTCATGCAGGTGTAATATGTAATATCTGAATGCATCCGGAGATGGCATAGGACTTTTGAAATGACTGTTGCTTATCTGTTGCCATGAGTTTACTTTATACCTGTTAATCAGTCATAAAGAGACTTCACTATGTCATCAGGGCGGTGCATTTAGAATGCTGTCTAGTATAACAAGTTACCGTAAAACGAGGAATGTTCGCGTGCATTTTAATTTCGCAAATTTCGCGAGCACCAAAATTTGCAAAATTAAAATGCACGAGAAAGTTCTTGCCTACACAATATGCATTTGATGCCAGTGGCAATTCACGGAAATTTCATGCTGCGAGAAAGGCCGCTGGCTCCAATTCGCGAAATTGTCATGCGGCGAATATATTGTGTTTTACAGTACTTTGTACCTGATAACATTTACATTGCATGGATAAAGAATAGAATAAAAGTTTCATGCAAACTCGATGTAACCTGAATTCATAACTTCTGTGCTTTTGAACCATGTTCAGCTACGATGAAAATGTCTTCCTATGGGATACACGTAACATGAGGAGGCCTACTGCTGAGCTGGCTGTCGGGGGCGGGGTGTGGCGATTAAAATGGTGTCCCCAGGGTGGGAATCTCCTGCTTGCTGCTTGCATGCATAATGGCTTTCACATCATTGACTGCAATGAAGCAATTAGTGGTAAGAATTGTCAAATGATCTTACACAAATTTAAGCCTCCGTGTTAACTGCTTTGACATGATTTCATTGACTAAATTTATTAAATCATGTGACCATGTGTTTCTGGTACTGTTATTTTGATGTCCTATACCACTTTTGAATTGTAATGTTAAAATTGTTTGTATTTTGTGTCGTTAGATGCCTATGTATTCACTGACATTGCTCTTATATGACTAAGATTACTATTTCAGTCTCTTTGTAGAAGGGCAGAGTTGGTTTTGCTGCATACTTTCATGCTGTTGTAATGCTTCAGTGCTTGCTTCATATTTTGCTGATCTGTTGTTTGTAATCCATCAGATCTATACAAAATGACTTTAACTTGAGGTAAGTTTTTGTCCTAAAGCTTTTTTTGTGTGTGTGTGTGTTTTATTATTAATATTTCTTTTTCTCTCGTGTTTTCATTTTTCTCCATCCTAGGGAATGGAGAGATGTCTGTAGTAGCTTCGTACATGAGTCATGACTCACTGGCATATGGGGCAGACTGGTGCAGAACCTCCATCTCTGCAGTAACATCTTCAGCACAGCATAGCAGCAGTGCCCTGGAATCTTGTTCACCAGTCAACCAAGACTGTACTACAGACACTGCTTCGAATCGTCCTCTGTACTCTGATCCAACTAAGCTGACAAAGGATGAGCTAAGAAATGGATCACCACTCTCCGAAGACTCTGGAGCACATTTTGATAGTGAACAGCCAGTCCAGAGCAAACATTCAGAGACTGGGCATGTGCATCTGGGTGACAAATCTGACAGGGAAACGAGAGACTCAGTGATGACCGGTCACATTGCATCAACATTGGATACAGAGATGTCACAAATGTCCTTAGACGATCCAAGTGCAGTCAGGGAGAATTGTAATCTGAGCAGGACTCACAAGGATCTTCAGAACTCTGAACGGGAGCCCGCAGGCGACAACTTCGCTGCCAAATGCCACAATAGAATACTTGCCACATGCTCATTTTATGATCACAGCTTGCACCTGTGGTCTTGGAAACATGTATGATAATTCCAAGAGGGCATACTCTGTGGAAATGAAGCTCATTGTGTAGGCCCTACCAGTTCACCGTTTGTCGAAACATCTATGTATTTGATGATTTAGTTTTTAACACTCTCAAATGTGAAACTGAAAGGCATGTGATCGCAGTTTCCGGGTAATGCATGTCTATTATTAGCACCACTACCACCTCATATACATGTACTTGGTAAAACCCCCATTTGTACTGTAACTGCCTTCACATGTCTGTCTTTGTACCAGTCCACTTTTTTTATTGCTTCACTGTATTTTGTGAGTATTTTTAATGTATACATGGCCATTTGTAACAATGTCTGTAATTCAGCCTCCGGGCTGCGAAAAGTATCCTGATCAATAAAACACCTTTTCCATACTTGCCAACTAGTAAGATTTTATCAGATTCAGTAAGATTTTTTACGTTAAAAATAGCAAAATCAGATTTTCTGTCAGAAAAATCAGATTAAAAAAAAAATATTTAGATATACCTTTCATGTGTATTTTCTGAAGATTTGACCGAAAGTAAGATTTTTAACTTTGCGTATAAAATAAGATTTTTTGCAATCCACGAGTAAGATATTTCATCTTGAAATGTTGGCAGGTATGCTTTTCCCTTTTCAACAACAAGCCACAATATACCAGCCACGGCCTACCAGCTTCCATTCATCATCTTCCTGGTCTACTACCAGGCAATCTCACCATTTCTCACATTTATATCTCCTCCTGCCATCACCTTATATTTTATTGCAATCCTTCTTCTGTCTTTCCAACCAATATGCCTTATGTGAATTTAAAACCCCCATATTTTTTCCTTTAAATTTTCCTGCTTTGTTGATATTGTTGGGGATTCTATTGCCTCCTTCATAGTAGTCATGGTAGTCTTATTTTTCTTTGTGTGTCTCAGTTGTGTTTATGGCAGAGTCTTTTTAATTCATCACCATTTGGATCTGGTCTTTTATGATGCTATTGCAGGGGGTTTAGGGCAATTACCCCCTAAGCAATTACCCTGACCCTTCCCCTGACCCTAACTGTAATCCTAATCCTGAACCTAATCTTAACCCTAACCCAACCTCTAACCCTAAACCCAACCCCTAATCTTTGCTCAAACCTTATCACTAACCAGTATTAGCCAGGGGGTAATTGTCCTGATACGATTGTAGGTACAACTGTTTAGTGTAATTGCAGATTTGAAATAAATTTGGTGGCTTGGAAAATGCCACTTGATGATGTAACATCGCTGAATACTGTTGTGTCTTTCGATGTATACTACTTTCTATGTGCATGAAATTATATTTGTGTGTGTGTGTGTGTGAGTGTGTATGTATGTCTGTAAGTGTCTGTAAGTACATTGTACAAATATTGTGGGGCGGGGGGCAATGAGACAGTACAAGTGTAGTTCAAGGAATGTGCTTTGGAAGGACTTCATTATGACCTGTACACTGTATTCCTGAAGGACCAACTTCTGAATAAGAAAGAGGCGAACCTTGTAAAGATATGCCACAAGAATTTTCTTGTTGTGATGAAATATCAGTAAACTGGTCCCCCTTGGGTTGCTATGTCAGGTACACATGTACACTAGTACTGTATAAGAATACAGATGGTCACAATTTCCAGTTGTGAGATTAGACTTGTTAGCAGGTGTTTGTGTATTTTGAAAAATTGACTGAAACGTGCATGAGCCTATTTGTAAACGGGCAAGGACGGACGGGACATGCAGTACAGACTTCTCTTTAATAGAGTACAATGCATTTTTTTTTTTTAATTTGTGTGTCTTATTGTGTAAATAATTGTAGCTGGAAAGTTCTTCCCCAAAATCAAACTTTTGTTCATGACACAATTTGACAATTTGGCAGAGTTATGAAAGTTCTTTCATTGATGATGTGATCATCCTCTTTTTTTTTTTTTTTTTTTTTTTTTTATGCCTCCGCCACGAAGTGGTGCCGGAGGCATTATGTTTTTGGGTTGTCCGTCCGTCCGTCCTTCCGTCCGTCCGTAATGAATTTTGTGGACAAGGTAACTATCAAAACCTGTTGAGGTATCCTAATGAAACTTGGCATGTATGTGTATTAGGGGGTGAAGTTGTGCCTATCAACTTTTGGGTGCACATGCTCAAGGTCAAAGGTCAAAAGGTCAAGGTCAAATACATAAAATGTCACTATTTCCACCATATCTATTGAATGCCTGAAGATATTTTCTTGAAACTTAATGTATACATGTATTACCCAATTAAGATTCTCTGGTGAAAGTTTGGGTCATGAGGTTAAAGGTCAAAGGTCAAAAGGTCAGGGTCAAATACATAAAATTTCACTATTTCCACCATATCTATTGAATGCCTGAAGATATTTTCTTGAAACTTAGTGTATACATGTATTACCCAATTAAGATTCTCTGGTGAAAGTTTGGGTCATGTGGTCAAAGGTCAAAGGTCAAAAGGTCAGGGTCAAATACATAAAATTTCACTATTTCCACCATATCTATTGAATGCCTGAAGATATTGTCTTGAAACTTAGTGTATACATGTATTACCCAATTAAGATTCTCTGGTGAAAGTTTGGGTCATGGGGTCAAAGGTCAAAGGTCAAAGGTCAAGTAAAAATATTAAAACTTTTTTTTTTTTCTCCGTACCTTGGAAAATTGTTCAAGGTATCTTCATGGAACATACATACAATGTACTGACTGGAATTGATTATCTAGAGAATGTAGGGTTCATGGGGTCAAAGGTCAGGGGTCAAAGGTCAATTGCAACACTTCAAAATTTTACTATTTCCCTCATATTTATGCAATGCCAGCAGGGTTATTTTTTTTTTACACTTGGTGTATGCATGTGTAACCTAATAGAAATTCTCTGGAAAGTTTTTTTTTTTTCTTTTTTTGCCTCAAAGGTCAAAGGGTCAAAGATCAAGTGAAAGTGCTGAACTAACTTTTTCCTCCATATCTCGGGAGTGGCTCAAGTTATCTTGAAACTTAGTACATATTATGCATGTTCTACCTGAAAGTGATTATCTTATGAATTTTAGGGTCAAGGGCCAGATGAAAATGGTAACAATTTACTATTCAATTCAGAAATTCACACCAATTCTCCACACCTGTACCTTGAAAATTACTCAATGCCTAAATGTATGAATGGGTCAAAGTCAAGCTAAAGTCCTTAAATCCCTAGATACATGCTCTCCTATTCATCCAATTAAACCTAGGTCAAGGAAGGTGAACATTCAACACATTTGTGACAAATTTGTTATTTCAATATTTTGCCAATTTTG
Organism: Diadema setosum; assembly: GCF_964275005.1. Lineage (NCBI taxonomy): Eukaryota > Metazoa > Echinodermata > Echinoidea > Diadematoida > Diadematidae > Diadema > Diadema setosum. Next base: position 6,389,588 of record NC_092692.1, on the reverse strand, counting down.
TGAAAATGTAATTACACATTGTCCACATGTACTATCTAGACCTATTGGGAAAATCATGCATTATGGCGGAGGCATACCAGTTGCCAAAGCGACATTTCTATTTTTTTTTTTTTTTTTAGCTACAATCCTTCTGGCCCTCCTGCCAGGCTGGCAACAACAACCATAGAGGATAATCATAATAAAGATAATACTTTCAAACAGCACATGAAAAAAAAATGCATTTGCTAGCTGTGTCCATCATTACAGGAATAGCTTGTCTTTTTTAAGACACTTGTAATATAAAATAGATGATTTTCAAGCAATATTAACCAGCAGTCCTTACATGTTTACATACCATCATATTTTTGGCATCAGTGTATGTGACAAAGCATAAATTGAATAAATTTTGCATCAAAATTGAAGTTTTTTTTTTTCTAATAGTTTGAAAGACGGCAGGTATAGTTCAAGCACGTTTCATTGTTTATGGGCCTTTGCACCAATTGAATTAAATAAAGATTTCTTTTTATTCTTATTTCATGATTTATTTGGCCATACTTAATACTGGTACATGATTGCAATGTAAAATAGTCATACAGACAATGCATCATCGATAGTGAATACATACAGTATAAATAAGATGTACTGTATAGGAGCTAGTGACACAAGGGACAGGGCTAAAAAAAAAAGTAAAAAAAAAAACAGAAAAATAATTCTGTAGTATTACCAGGAAGCATGCAAGCCTTCATGATTGTGTCACTCCCTAAAAATAAAAGGCGACATGCCACAACTTTATTAGGATCTCTTTGTTTCACCTTGTTTTTGGATATCTCAGCCATTTCAAAACCGATTTTCATCTAATATTTCATCGAATAAACTTTTGATACCCCTTAGAACTGCATGCTCTTTGACATCTCATAGAGTGGTTTCTGAATATCTCGCAAAACGTCAAAAGCTAAATCCTCACCTCGACCAGAACTGTACACACCCTTTAATTTTGGTATTAAATTGCAGATGGCTCAATGGAAAAGTGTGCTGCACGCAACATTCAAATCCCCTTATCCAGAGACTCCAACCCCAAGCACCTTCTGATCTGGAGATTCTCCCGCCCGAAACCCCTAGCAAACGGGAGACTCCAAGTGGATGTGTGCGAAGCGCGAAGTTCTCTGGTGCTATCTAAGGCTTATTTTTTCAACATATACGATAGCAATAAGTAAGAAATCCTTTCCACCGGGAGACACAGAGCCAGGGCGGGAGAAATCAAATCTCAAGCGGGAGAACGGGAGATTTTGCAAAAATGGGCTTTCGGCGGGAGATCTCCCGTCGAGAACGGGAGAGTTGGAGTCTCTGCCTTATCTCATCCCTCTCTCCATCCCTCTCTCTCCTGTCAATGTTCCTTTTGATAATTTCTGACCTACAATTTGAAATCAAAACAATATATTTAAATTGGATTACCATAAACCGATTCCATATTGTGAGAAATATACAGTTGTAGATTTTTCTTCTCAACAGTGCTATTGACCTACACTGGAATGCATCTCAATGTCAAATCATGGTCAGAATCTGGTAAATCTTAATGAAGTGAAGCAGGGTTTGTGTGTGTGTGTGTGTGTTTTCTTTGTGTGGTTTTTTTTTTTTTGGTGTTTTTTTTTTTTTTTTTTAAGGGGAAGGGGAGGTAGAAGTAAAAGAGTAATGGGTCAAACCATGGAGGGTACCCTCCATGGTCAAACTCTTTTGCCATTACGCGTAAAAGTGATAGTTGTAGCGGGGAGCAAAAACAAGGTGCACTGCCCGGGAATCGAACCCGGGTCGCAAGAATGGGAATCTTGCATGATACCACTACACCAGCAGTGCTTACGCTCAGTGAAGGGGAACTCATAAGATATAATGCCACTTACTAAATACATATCGATTATTTCGGATGTAATCGATTATATTTTCTTTCCCAGTTTTTTAGACTTATTTTAAAAGGTAATATATTTTAAGAATGTTTACAAATTAAAAATATCTTTTTGCAACAAAAAATTAAATGAATAATAAAAAAAGTTAAATTTAAAACAAAATAATAGAAATATATGGTATATGTGATTTTACTTATGGAATTCAATTCATATTTTTGTATAAAAAATTGTCAAAATGTCTTACTAGAGACTAACCTGAACGAAGTCCGTTTCATTTTTTTTTTCTTTCTTTATCGTCTAAATGATCGATTCTCTTGCGTTGTATTTTCGTAATCCATGCTCCTGTGAAAGAATGTGGTCGGCCTGGGGTCCTCACAACAATGTATAAATTGGCTCAAGGACCCAGTAAATTCAACGTTCAGAAGAGGCGAGGTATGTACTCTTTATCTTGTACGTGACCTAGATAATTTAGTCATTTTGTTTCCAATGCACACAGTAAAATTCTACGAAGTTCTCACCGATTTAGAAGTAGAAAAGAATTGCGTCATTTGACCAGCAGTTGTTATCACGCAGTGCGCACTGGGTACCGTCTGCTGAAATTTAGTTACGCAGGAGATGAGGCGTGTTATGATTCCTGACTGCTGCTGCTCTGCGCTGGGGCAGAGCTGGTGGTCGGTGGTGGTGCGGTGCCGCAATCCCTGCCATTTTACCCGCAGAGCCATGCCGGTAGTTTGCGAAATGGCAGTGACTGAGTGAGAGTGTGGTGTGGTATGTTCGATGATCATTATGATTAGGGGCCAGGGACAACAGGTTACAGCTGTAACCCACTTGCCACAGTTTGATACTTTGAAATGTTCTAGTTTTAATATCTATGTTAGACTTAGAGGTCTGTTAGTGTTGAGTGCCCCCCTTCTTGAAAATATTTTATAGAAATTCTAGTAACACTACATTGTAACAACACTACACACTGTATTCTATAAACAGTGTTAGAATTGTACACACAACACCACCGGCACTGGTGATCATAACCGCACCAGCGACCCCAACCCATACCGAGTACGGTTACAGCTCCCCTCGCCGGGGTTACGGTGATCACTGAAATTCTATTAATTTTTGCTCACCTTGAGGAGTCGAGGAATTCGATAGATTCCAATGGAAGTGAACCACACAAGTTCAGTGATCAATACCTAAATTTGCACTAGAACATCCTACAATTGTATCTCTACTGTCATCAAACGAGAATGAGCAGAATGGTTGTGTGCTGAGCAAGGCCTGCATCAACTCGCCGCCATCGTACGCCCCCGTAGATTCTAGACAAAGCACGTAAAAGACGTGTGCTGGGGAACGTGATGATACTTTCACATATTCCTATATAAATTTAAGATTTTCAAGAAAAACTGGCTGGTTTTCACCTCAGTTTGCTTGGTTTTGGTAACCCTGTAAAGATTCAAGCGTACTGAATTGAACACAGCCCCATGTGTACATTTTTGTTGAGTGCGCTTGTGTAAGTTGTATCAATTTTACGCACGAGTCACAGGGTGGCAGATTTAGGGTCCCTGGCGAGGTGCATGATACCTCGCTATACAGACCAGGGTTTACTGATTTTTATTGACCGGTACCAATTATCCTGTTGAGATCTTTATGGCATTGGTATAAAGTGCTATTAAGCTAATGAAGATGTCGCTGATGATATGTCGCATGCAAGGCTCAACATTGCAGTGGCCCAGTGGCACGGGGCCACTAAAAGATTTATCATGCCAGGTCACTAAAAGATTGATCATGCCAGGCCACCAAATTTTGACATTAAGTTATAATTCTAGTGTCCTGAGCACGCAGCTACAAGATTCTTGCGAGTATTGTGTTTCCTTTGATTTTTGACCAAAACCTTTATACATACTTGTAAGTTTTGGCCACCAGAACTTCAGATTTAACATTTTAATGCCCTGAACAAGCCACTAGAGTAGTAGTTAGAATCAAGCCCTGCTGCAAGATAGTGTCCAAATCCAAATTTTAAGCGCTCTGTGTATGAATAGACCAAAACCCTATTAAAACAAAAGGTGTTTGGATTCAGTGTAAGCATACAATGTGTCATTTACAATTTGCAACAATGTCCCAACATACAATACAGTTTTATTGTAGCCTCAATTAGTCCATGTGTATTGATGGATTTGATGTACTGTATGTGTGATTTAATAACTTCTTTACCCTCATTGTGTAACGTACAATGTATTATGCAGACCCATAAAGAGGGAGGGAGAGAGAAGGGAAAAGAATATTATACAAAGAATATACTATACATCATTGCATAGTAATACTTTCCAAACATGTGCCAGACATGTACATTGCACTGATACTTGGAACATACTGTAGCAACTCTTTGTAGCCATGTTTTCTCCATTTAGAGATACGATTGCTTGGCAAGTCAAGTTTAAATCATGTTTGCTACATGTATATCATCCTACTCCCCCTCTTGAGCTTTATCAGTATTATTATGAGTTATTTTTTTTATTTTTATTTAGTGTGTGTGTGAGTGTTGGAGGGGAGGGGGAGGGATGAGCATGAGGTGAGTCATGGACCTGTAAACAGATTTAAACAGAAGGTAAGAAAGTAAGATCTGCAATCCTTGACTGTATCACAATGTCACAGTGTCCAATATGTACATGTGTATGTATTGGCAGTGCACTGGTAGCACTTGGTGGACCTTACTATTGACAGGCTGAATCTTGATCAGATTACTGAAGATACATACCAGGTAGTAATTGTATAGGCCTACAATGTAGATCCTTGAAACATTTACCTGGCAATGGAAAGGCCGATTGAACCATGTTTTTATACATTGAGGACTTTATCATTTCCCTTTCTCTGCAGGATTGCAACAACCTTTCGATGACGGAGAGATTGACCGTAGCATGATCAAGTAAGTGTACCTATAGAAATTGTGTATGAATCAAGTGAATGTGAAATCGAGTTCCAAATGTGAAATTAAGTTTCAGTTTTGCAGGAAGAAGTACGTACGACTGTAGGTATCACTTCACATGAACTTTAAGTCATTGTTGATGAGGTGTCAGGCAAACAAAATCTTGAAAGCTGTAATCCTGCCTGGTACATTTTTTATCTGGTTGTTTTGTATGTACATGTGTGTTGTCACTGATCGTGGCAGGTACATACACGATGTACATGTAGCAGTACTTGTCAAGTGTGTGTAAACATTGCTATATGTATTCAAGAGTCTAGTAGCAGTTTCTGAAAATAAATTGTACTAACATACAGTGTATGTGGGACAAAATCTCAATAGGTCTTGACATACAATGTCCTTTATCCTATTAAGAAGTCATACACTGCAGTGACCTACAGTTGTAATTTGATTCCAACATTGGCCTCTTAAATTTTACATCTAAATATTTGGAACTTAGGGGGAAAAAGGAGAGGAATGGGGCTAGATAAAAAGTTGCTTTTTTTTTTGTTTTTTTTTGTTTTTTTTGTTTTTTTTTGTTTTTTTTTAGCCAGTAAACACAATGTCCTTTGCATTCCATGACCTATTCTTTTCGTTCTGTGTAAATCTCACATTATTTTGCAAAGTCTGCATAATGTAAATCATGCAATGGCGTACTAAAATTGCATCATTTACTGAGCAGCCATGTGTGAACAGAAAAGGAGCCAAAGTATACCGTACATGAGTGGGCAATGAATTTTAATGTAATTCTCTCCTTGATTTACAGTGTACACCTTTACAATTTGTATGCTTTACAATATCATGATACATACAACATGTAGTACACCTTGCAGTACATGTACAATGTATTGGCACACTTGTACTATAGTGCTGATGCAAAGTAGCCATTTCAATATGATGGATATTTGGAGGGCTTTTTTTTTTTTTTTTTTTCGCCATTCCCACACTGCCTTGCATACTAGTACTGTACACATGCACCACGCATGACCTGTTCTATGTATGGGGCTGAAAGGATGCATCCAGCGTCATACAGTTCTCTAAAGATAAGAACTTACACAAGTATCTTAAAGAGGCTTTAAAGAGAGAGACAGAAAATTCTTGTGGTAGATCATAATTGACCACATCCTTATTAAGTTTGCTTCCTCTGGTGTGCCCTATTCTTAAAAGTGCTAATGCTATCCCTTTGGTCCTCCCTTGTGTCATGGTCTAACTTTACGTGTTGGGGAAAGTACTGTGGTATTGTTTCTATGTTCAGTATTTGTGTGTGTGTGTGTGTGTGTGCGCGCACACATGCATTTGTGTTTAATAATTTGTGGCAGGTCCCCAGGGGTACCATGTTCTACCTTGGAGGGAAGCATAAGCAGTAGAGCTCACGTGGCGTGGTGTGCATGTAGATGGGTTAAATTAACTTAAAGGGATGGGATCTGAAAACTTGACATTTTGACGTCGTAAGGATCTCTGCACCGTGCACTATAGATTCAGAATGTGGTGACCAGTGCACATGGTGATAAGCACAATCAGGGTATTCGATTATGGTTTTCTCACTTTAAACTGTTGTAACTTCTAAAAGAATGCACCAACTGACTTCAAAATTCACATGCAGCATGCTTAGACATCAATAATCACATGTGGTGATACAATAGCTAATTTCTTCTCATTTTCAGTGTTGATTACTGAAGATTGATTACCAAAAAGTCCCCCAAACCCATGTAAAGCATAAAAAAAAAGTGTTGTACAACTTCTAAATGTAAAATCAAGATTTGAGGTCCAAATTTTAAGTCTACCCCTATGTGTTTGGTATCAAATTAATGGATTTTTTTCCTGGCATTGCTTGCATGCAATAAAGAACAGTGGTCCTTTCTGCTGGAGAAAGTTATGAGGTCTGAAGTCCTGTCATGGTAGGAGTGTAATGCTGGCTTATTTCTGTGACATTGTGACCTTTTAAGCCATGCTGTACAGCTATACATGGAGAAACAGCTTATTTTTCAGCTTTTCCTAAGTACTGAAGACACACTACAAAATGGTGTTCTGTTTGCCAATAAATGTTCAGCCATTTTTTAGTTTTGAGCCATTTTCAAATGCTGAGGAAAATAAGTGCAGCACATTTATGCACATTTTAATGCAAAATTTTGACTCTTTCTTTACAGGAAATAAAAATTAGTACACTCAGCGACGACAAGCAGCAAAAAACACATTTTCAGTAATTTCACCAAGTTTTCTCATTTTTCCCCTGCTGCGCATTTGCATTTGTGCTATTGACCACATACCAAGTATTGGTCTTTGTGTGCTGGCATCATGTATAGCACAGGCCATGTAACATTTTGATGTTGGGACATACACATTGTACTCACTGAGAGCATGAAAAGAAACTGACTTTTTCTATTGATTAGTCAAACTTAGATATTGATAGTTGAATTATTAATGAGCAACTCCCTCTTAAAATGAATACATTGTAATTTGTATGTGGAATATGTTGTGAAACTACAGAATGTTATATAAGAAAGGCAAGCCTTCATGCATCTTGTGTTGGTGCACAGTGCAAATTGATTTGAAATTACCCCTGTACATCTGCATTTTCACATTGATACTGGCCTACACACTGCTGTTTCATCCTGCTATGTTCTCATGTGTAAAAATGACTGGCTTTGTGAAAAATTGGTGTAAAACAGAGTTAGCAACATGTGTAGAGTTGATTTAGAAATGAACTGGATTTTGTGTTATTCCCCCTTGCCCCTCACATCTCCCAAAGCTTCAGTCAAATCTCAGTTTTTTTTTGCAAATGGGTTGAACTGTAAAAATATATTAACTGTCTGTTAGCTTTGCGCATTGGAAGCCTGGTTTCATGAATGATGTGAGTTTTATGATATGTGCATGATCTGGGCATACAATGTAGCAACAATTACTTTCACAGATCCATAGTTTAGGAATCTTCCGTTGGAGTTTATGTGGGCAATATCATCCATGATATTTGTGAAGTAACATTTTAATGGATGTGCCATGATACAGGCATCTTAATTTGTTGAAAGTTTAACTGGTCTGTTGCTTTACTTTGTTGCCCATTGTAATGGAGGACATTGCTGTTTATGTCAGAAAGAATGTGCTATCAAACCTGTGGGAAGCATGATGAAATAGAATGTCACCAAAGGAGATGCATGATTAGTCCACCCATAATGTGCTTTTGTGAGTTCTGAACATGGACAAGTTGATTTTTTTTGTTGTTTTTTTTGAGGAGGAGAGCTATACATTGTGTATTTCCTTCTTTGTAAACATGAAAATGAAACAAAGTATGGGCACTAGGATAACAATCAGAAAATCTAGAACAAACCTGTGTTAGAGTAGTACATTGTGAACAGTGTGATATCCCATTGGTGCCATAAAATTCCTCTCACAATTTTGACTAGTGGTACTATTTCAACACTTTCAAAATATTTTAAAAATGATTGTTTTTTTTTTTCTCTCATGGATTGGGGATTTTGTTTAGTTATTCACATGACGCATAGGGTCCTTCAGTATTCATGCACTGTATATGACTTTCAGCAAGTTCAATAATTTAGGCCCTCTTGCTTGGTATGATCTTGTTAAAAGCAATTCTTGTCGACATGTGCGTCGTTATTGTCCCCGCCGAACGAGTTCGAGCAGGGGACTATGAAACGGGCTCCGTACGTGTGTGTGTCCGTGTGTCCTTCCGTCCGTCCGTCCGTCCGTCCGTCCGTGTGTGCGTCCGTGTGTGATCAAAATCTTCAATTTGCTACTTCTCTGTCATTTATGAGCCAATTTTGATTCTGTTTGCTTTATATGATAGCACTACATGGGAGCTTTGAAACTTCTACACAGAATTTCAGTCGTGACCTTTGACCTTGACCTTTGACCTATATTGTACATTTTGCTACAAAATGCTACTCCTTCGCCATTTCTAACCCGATTTCGATTCCGTTTGCTTTATGTGATGGCACTAGGTGAGGGCTTCAAAACTTCTACGCAGAATTTTGACCTTTGACTTCTTTGACCTTTGACCTTGATTTTTGACCTATATTGTACATTTTGCTACGAAATGCTACTCCTTCGCCATTTTTAACCCGATTTCAATTCCGTTTGCTTTATATGATGGCAGTAGTTGAGGGCTTCAAAACTTCTACACAGAATTTTGACCTTTGACTTCTTTGACCTTTGACCTTGATTTTTGACCTATATTGTGCATTTTGCTACAGAATGTTACTCCTTCGCCATTTCTAACCCGATTTCGATTCCGTTTGCTTTATGTGATAGCACTAGGTGAGGGCTTCAAAACTTCTACACAGAATTTTGACCTTTGTCTTCTTTGACCTTTGACCTTGATTTTTGACCTATATTGTACATTGGCTACAAAATGCTACTCCTTCGCCTTTTCTAACCCAATTTCGATTCCATTTGCTTTATGTGATGGCACTACATGTGTAGGTGAGGGCTTCAAAACTTCTACACAGAATTTTGACCTTTGACTTCTTTGACCTTTGACCTTGATTTTTTACCTATATTGCACATTTTGTTACAAAATGCTACTTCCGGCGGGGACATATGTTACGCACCGCGTAATTTCTACTTTTCCTTGTTCAACTTTTTCTCAAGAAAGTTCAGAAGGCATGAACTATTAAATGATAGAGTTTTGTCAGAGCATATTTTAGATTCGAATAACCCACATGGCTTTGACGCTATGTCATGTTTTCTTTTTAAAAATGATCAGCCCACAGACTTCACCCAGACCATCATTCAGCAGTGCTGTTATATCAGGGAGGAGGAGGGACCACCATTCATCAAGGGCACATTCAGATCCAGGTCTATCTGTGGACCACTATGGTCGGGACCACTATGAGCTAGTCAAGATGTTGAATGAGCGTGAGTCAGTTACTTTGTATCTACATGTATTGTCTTCATACTGGCTAGGCTGCTGTCGACAGCCTACACCTGTATGTACAAATATGCCCATGGCAAATACAGGTACATGTTTAAAGGCATTTGCTTAGCTGGTTTTCATGTACATTTTTCTGAAATTAATTTTGCGGCGATGTTTGCTTTCATGAGAGCCATCTGTGATAAGGCAAATTCGACTTGTTGTGTTGTACTACTGCACATTAGCATGAGGGAGGCCCTGACAAAAACAAATCAACTTTCACCTGTATCAGCTCACAGGGCCTGAAAGGGCCCGGCAAAGATTGTATATATTGTAATATTTAATATTAATTCCGAGTTCATCAAATGCTGAGCATGTAGCCTGTAACAGAGTGAGAGAGAGAGAGAGAGACAATGATGTCTTGTTGTTCTCCTTTTTCTCCTCCTCCTTTTTCTTCCTCCTTTTTCTTCCTCCTCTTCTTCTTTTCTTCCTTAACCTGTTGAGGACAAGTCCCGAGTATACTTGGGCAAGCATCTATGAAAAATGCGTGTTGTAGCAAAATCACACCATCCTCACTGGGTTAGATACACTTGCAAAATTTAGCATGGGAGAAAAGAAATCCGTGTGTGGTACTCTATTACCTTGCTGGTGCCTGTCCAGTACCCGGTGTGACTGTTCTGCATTCATGTATTCATAGTGACTTGGTCGTGACCCCAAACAAATAAGTCCTAAAAAAACAACAACAACAAAAAGGTAGATTCTTATACAGTTAAACTCGCCTAAGTCGACATCGCATATGTCGAATAATCGCGCAAGTCGATAATTTTAAAAAGTCCCGATTTTTCCCCCATTGACTTACGTGTATTAATTCACTCATAAGTCGAATTTTTTAAGTCGAATACTCGCTTAAGTCGATGAAATTCCAAGAACACTTTCACGGAAAAACCATTGAATTCACTGTGCCTAAGTCGAATAAGATTTTATTGTGTAATAAATCACTGTCAAAATCACGAGACGCCAGTTTTTGTTTACATACAGTATATACCAAAAGAAACTGCGTAAATAAACATTAACGTTTCATTAACGCAAGCGGTTTCACCTGAATCGTTAGTAACGCAAACTAACGATCGGGAAAATTAACGTTTGTAGCAACGATGAGTAACGATCCCTAGCGCAAATTAACGATGTTTCGTTAACATTAACGATAGGTAACGCAAGAACTCACGCGAGATTTTGGTTTTGTAACGAGACCTGGTGAAAGGACGACGTAGCCCCTGCCGAGTGTAGCGATCTATGTCTTATATTTAGCGGAGTCTTTTCGCGAATCGAATCACGATTTCGCGAATGGTTAATTTGCGACCGGGGTCACCAAAAACGCACGCCGGGCCACCAAAAAAGCCGAATGTTTGCCTTCAGTTTTGGAAATGAAGCGGTAACAATCGGTTCCATAAGATGCTGAGTAAATGTCAGATGTTTGCACTTTTAATTTTGGAAATGAATAAGGGTAATATTCGATTCCGTATAATACTAAAATAAATGTCGGATGTTTGCTTATACTTTTGGAATGTCAGAGATTTGATTTTGCGTTCGGAAATGGGATTAAAAAAAAAGTATCCGGAAGATGCTGAAATAAATGTCGAATGTTTGCTTTGACGTTCGGATAATTATGAAAAATAATGATATTCAACTCCATACGATGATAAAATAAATGCCGGATGTTTACTTTTACGTTCGAAAGTAAATAACAATTACATTCAGCTCCGGAAGATGCTAAAGTAAATGTGGAATTATCCCTTTGCTGTTCGGAAATGAATAACAATAATAATCAACTTCGTACGATGATGAAAGAAATGTCGGATGTTTACTTTTACGTTCGAAAGTAAATAACATTAACATTCAGCTCCGGAAGATGCTAAAGTAAATGTCGAATTATCCCTTTGACGTTCGGAAATGAATAACAATAATAATCAACTTCGTACGACGATGAGATGAATGTCGGGTGTTTTACTTTCTTTTACTTTCCAAAGTAAATAGCAATAACATTCGGCTCCAGAAGATGCTAAAATAAATGTCAGATGATTGTTTTTTACGTTCGGAAGTGAATAGCAGTAATATTCTTCTCCATACGATGCTAAATAACTGTCGGATGTTTGCTTTTAAATTTCGAAATGAATAACAGTAACATTTAGCTGCGTTTGATGGTAAAGTTAATGTTTGATATTTGCTTTAACGTTCGGAAATGAATAACAGTAGTATTCAACTCCGTCCGATGATAAAATGAATGTCTTATGTTTGCTTTTATGTTCGAAAGTAAATAGCAATAACATTCAGCTCCGGAAGATGCTAAAATAAATGTTGAATGTTTGCTTTGGCGTTCGGAAATGAATAACTATGGTATTCAACTCAGTACGATGATGAAATAATTGCCGAAAGTTTGCTTTTACGTTCGAAAGTAAATAGCATGTAACATTCGACTCCTGAAGATGCCAAAATAAATGTCAGATGATTCATTACACTTTCGGAAGTGGACAGCAGTAACATTCGGCTCCTTACGATCATAAAATAAATGTCGGGTGTTTGCTTTTGAATTTGGAGATCGAATAACGGTAATATTCTGCTCCGTTCGATGCTAAAATAAGTAACAGATTGTTTCTTTTACATTTGGAAATGATTAACGGTATCAATCGGCTAATTTAGATGATGAAATAAAAAGCGGATGTTTGCTTTCACGTTCGGAAATGAATAAGGATGATATTCAGCTCCGTAAGATCCTAGAATGAATGTCGGTTGCTTGTTTTTACATTTGAAAATGATTAACGGCAACATTCGGCTCCGGAAGGTGTTAAAATACTTGTAAATGGTGGATGATTGCTTTTACAATCAGAAATAAATAACGGTAACTGTCGGACCGAACGTAGGACCGATTTAGTTTTGCTTATTTTTTTTTTTTTTTTTTTTGTTCGGGCCACCAAAAAATAAAAATCAATCATTTTGGGGCCACCAAAATAAAAGTTAGTGTGGAGCCCTGGCCTGCATCAATGTGGATAAAGTGTCTTGCTGAAGGGCAAATATCGGGCACACCGCTCCAGCTCTCGGCTCCAGAGTAGACAACATCGCATGTACATTATACATATGTACGTGTGGTGTAACTTTAAGTCGATTTTTTTCGACTTACGTACAAGTCGAAACTCGCCTAAGTCGATGTGTTTTGCTCAGTCCCGAGAAGATCGACTTATGCGAGTTTAACTGTATTATAGAACTTTGTGCTTCTCACTGTGCAATAAAGTGTTGATGCTCAATCTGCAGGGAATAATTTTCCTGGTATCACATAGCAATTTGCTATGCATTTTGGTATGACCGCTATACAAAATGTAATTTGCACAGCATTTTCATTACATAGACTCGTATACCATTTTGTTGAAAATGTATGTCCATGGATCGACAAAAATTGCAGTTCAATTTTGAGAAGGAAAATTATTCCCTGATCTGTGAATTCCACAAGTGGAGAAATAAAATTCATCTGCCACACGTTCCTTTGTAGGAAATGACACACTTATACTTATTCATGCATGCTTGTTTTCACAGGCAACAGTATTGATTTGTTCCTTTTTTCTTTGTGTCACTTTTCCAGAATGGGAAGTTACACAAAAGGAGTTACATGACTTCAGACAAGGCAGAAAAGGTAGGTTTCATTTTTTGTAACTTTACTTGTTCACATGTGGAAGGTGAAAAAAACTATTTTCCGTCACCAATATGGTTTGGGATTGATTTTGAGTGGTTAGGGTGACATTTCAAGACAAACTTCTGAATAGCCAAAAAATGGTGCTGCCAAAAAAAAAAGAAAAAAAAAAAGAGAAAAGAATGAACCAGTGTATAAGTGACATAGGATATCTACACCATATGCAACAACAACAGAGCTCACATTTGCAGGCCTCTTGTACACATGATCAATACACTAATAAAAATATGAACTTGCATTGATATTATTGCACTATTGCAATTATGCATATGATACTCATGTATACCTGAGTTAGAATTTGCTTTTGTTTGTTTTGCCAGACCTTTTTTTCTTTGCAGAATTTTAACGGTCATATATGTACACTCACATTTCTGTTTGTTTTCACTTTTGCAGGGGCTATATGTGTTGAAGAATTCGTTGACAAGGAAGAGAATCCCTCCCTCAGACGTAAGTTTAAGTTTAAAGCTTGAAGTTGCATATAACATGTAAAGTGTAATTCTCGTAAAGCAGGTAGGTAAAATGCACTTTATATGTTTTAAACACAAACTGTTGACTTTGCTTTCTGCTGTAATGGTATCTGTGAGTTTAGCACAAATTGGATCAAATTTAGATTTGTCCCTTTTTTTAGTCACAAGGACAATATGTGTATTGATACTCCTTCATCCGTGTAGACCAGTCATTCATGTGATTCCTGGCACTTTGTTGTAGTCAGTTTTATTGTTGAAAGCCGCTCTCCCACGCTGTCTGTCCTATAACAATGTATAGCTCCCGTGACCACCTGTGGTCATGAGAGGTAATGTCTTGTGAAAGCTCTTCTTGCCACAATGAAAGTGGTTTGAAAGCTTATAGTGGTTTTGACTTCATTCATAGCACTGGCTTTGAATAGGAAGGGAGTTCTCTCGGGCTCCTTTTGCTTTGGTTCTTCATTCAACCGTCTATCCATTCATCCATTCACCCATCCATCCATCCACATACATTTCTAGACTTCCTTCAATCAAGAGAAGTGAAATGTGCTTTTATCAAAATCTGTGCAAGGGTGAAAAGTGAGAAAGTTCAGAATTGAGTACTTTTTAGCTCAACTGTGCAGACACACCATAGCTGTTGTCAAATTCAGATTCATTCATTTTAATGAAATAGATCTGTAGATATCTCATCAGACATGGTACATGTTTGCAGTTTGAAACAGCAATCCAGCCCTTAGATTTAAAGACATAAATTATTTGAATGCTAAAGGTTAGCAGTCACTGTCAGAAACATACACTGTAGCCCTGTTGCATGCATAACTGCAAGAACTCTTTGGCTTAATTTACTATACTGTGCACTCTGCTATATTACAACAGAACCACTTTCGAATTGAATTTGGGGCACACCATGTGAAAATTTGAGGTTAAAGGTCAAGACGCAATTGTGCTTAACTCTGTTTTCTAATGAGCCATCAAAGTACACGTTGAGTTTAATGTCATCAAAGTTGTTGTGCATTGGCTCACAGTGTACACAATACAACAAGGCTTTGAATTGGTTACATTGTGGGCAAATGAGAGGTGTGTGGCATATTCTAAAGTACTGGAATTCAATACCGTGTGGCATGTGAAATAACAATGTATTAGCCAGTTGCTGGCCTTGATAGGTCTTCTTGATACAAATTTTACACTTGTCCATTTTGTTAGTTGCCAAGAATAAAGATGAATTTTAAAGTGGGGCCTTAATGTAATGTCATATGAGAAAAATACAGTGAATTGGGAAATGGCTTATGCTATTTATCTATGCTTCTAAATCATTATTTTAATTCCTTTTTAATGTCACAGCAACATACATTTAGCACCTATGATTGAGCAAGCAGCACATAGTCCAACTGAGAATGAGCTCTACAAGTACTGAAAATCACTGCATTTTATCAAGAGGGGAACACATGTCCTTGAGGGGCAGCTGTTCATTCATTCAGGGAATCTTTTATAGTTGTATGTTGTAGAGTAGTATTGGAGATATTAAGTGACAAATAGATTTGATAATTGCTGAGGTTTTGTGAGGATTGATTATAAATGTCTTGCTGATTATACAGTATATTGCAGTGAGTGCATTTATCATTTTGACTGTGTTTTTTTTTTTCTATGTCTCACACTATTTCTACACCCATAGATTTCAAGCCATTTGACTGGGACAGCCTGTGCATAACACGCATGATGCCAATCAACGACAGAGAGACGTAACCTCAGTCCTAGGAGTGCACTATGCTCCATTGAACTGCCAGACTGTCAGTCCTAGAGATCTGGAGACTTGACTCCGTCTGGGCCATAAAAATGAAATAACTTGACATAATACGTGTAATGTATACTGCAGTCCTTCTTTGGTCTAGCCTTGAGGGAGCTGGCATTGGAATCCAGTGTCTGGCAGTGCATAGTGGGGCATTTTGAAGTACTTTTAACTAGTATTACAGTGAGCATATACAGTGCACTCCCGTTATAATGAACATGGTTGTAAAGAAATTCCCATTACAATGAAATCAAAATTGTCATCTATATATCTTTATATACTATGCTGTTCGGTTATTATGAAATTTCATTGTAAAGAAAGAAAACGCCAAACTTCGTTATAACGGGAGTACAGTGAATGTTGAAGAACTGTCACAAACTATGCACCGTTAACTAAAATAGAATGATAAATACAAGATAAAAACTTACGTGAAAAAAAAAAAACAGAACAATTTTTAAAAGAGAGAGAAAAAACCCCAAAAAGTGTTATTTGAAGAAGGATAAGTAATGACCATACAAAAAGAAATAAATAAACAAGAACAATCATTTCACTTCTTTACCAGTTTTGCTTATGGTAAGGAATTGAAATGGGTGAGTAATCCAATTGATGTAGTTGGTTGTTTTTAGTCAGAAGTTGTGTACGAGTATCAATGCAGACAGACAAAATTTAATTTTCTGCATCCAGTCCTCCACTGTAATGGTGTTGCATCCAGCCTTCACTTTCAAACCTTTCTGCTGTGTGATCTTGTTGGTGCTATCACTACTTGACAGAGTGGTAGTTGCAAACTTGCCCAACATGTGGGAGCCATTTGTACCGTCATGAATATTTAGCTGTCTGTTTTTCTTTTGTCGTGTCAAGCATCGTACATGAGTAACCTGAGTAGGAGCTCAGATGGCCTACAGGATAACACTTGTGAAGGCATTCTGCGTCTAGACTTGTCTGTGTGAATTTACTATAGAGAAGGCCATCCTTTGCAAGTTTTGACCGTAGCGATAATATCTGAAGAGTAGAATGATACAAGACCTGGTATTTGTAATATGCATACACAGAAGGAAATTTACATGTAAGCAATAAGAAAAACAAACAAACCTTGTTTAGAATTTTCTTGCAATTCAATGCAATTGAAATTCCGGTATCAGTATTGAAAGTACTTACCAGCTGTTCTGATGTGTTCTGTACTTACATGTTTCGGTACTGTTGCTTCAGTCATGACTTGATGATGTGAAGTCCCAGTACTCATTCTCAGTGTGATTGCGAAGTCTGTAGTCACTGATGTCCCTATATCCTTATTTCAATATGCAAGGCCTTCATTGATGCATTACTCAGGAATTGGACAGAAATTTTCATGGCTACCATGTTTCTGCACAAATGTTGTCCAACCTGTGTATGTAAATTTACTGAAGCTTGTGTATTACCCTTTGAAATGACTTTGGGCAAATATTGTTTGTTTGTTTGCTTGTTTGTCTTTGGTGTTCGTTTAATTGATTGTAAGAGGCCCTACAAACCTTATTTAAGAACTGCAGTGAATCCTGTACCCGTGTAGGTGAATTGATTTTTTTTCCCCCTCCGTTCATTCATGCTAATTTCATGGCATCTAACAAAGCAGTGAATTATAGTAAAGTTCATTATTTGTTGTCCAAGCAGTAAACACAGACACACAGTGGTGAATCAGAGTTACTGACTTTCATAACAGATGAAATGAGTTTGTGACCTTTCCTCTTCAGGAACAGTGTATAGCTAATACATGATTTCTTTTGAACTTTGACCTTACCTCAATGTGCCAACTGCTTGTTGTGATAGATGAAAAGTATGCATCACAAGAGAAAGGTCACTTGAACAATGACTGGTCACTTGAAAGATTGAGTGCCTGTTTTTTTTTTTTTTTTTCTTTAGCCTACACTCACTTCATCTTTGCTTTACAATGTATCATTGATGTTTTGATATGATGATACAGTATGTGCTTTCAATACACAAATTGTACTAATCTGGTTTACTGTAGGCACTGGATTCTTGTGCTCTGACATGAAGCCACAATAATTGCATTACTGTTTGAAGTACACTTTCAGAAATACTTTGTCCTTCAGAATACAAAAATGATGGATGGCAGTGGGACTCAGCTTGGCTGCCATGTGAGCCCATTGTATGTAGCAGGGTACTACCATTACACTGTACAGGTGGTGTTGACACCATCTAGTACATGTAGTTTCCTTCTGGTCCACTTTGTTCCTGTGTATGCATTGTAAAAGATACCTATTGTCTACTCGTGTATTCTACTTTATTTCCATTGCCCTTCTGCTGTAAAGTTGGACATTTAAAAATTGACAAAAGTCACATTGTAAATATTCAACGTGGAAATACCCCCTTCCTTTTCTCATTTTTTTTTTTTTTTTCTGCTGATTTTGGTCTGAAATGGTTGTGTCTCCCTTTCAGAGTATGATTTTAAGCTTAGAGCAACATGACTGGAGTTGCACAATTGAAACTGCAGACCTTGTCACTGTGGATGTCAGAGGATGGGGTGAATGTATGTATTCATTGACCCTGTCGGGTTCCCTCTGATAAGGTTTCCTGTAACCTACTCTAATAGTGCTTTGACAGTACACTGACTATGGCTAGATTTTTAACTCACTCGACTGTGTGTGGACGTGTGTTTTATAGTTAGTCACGGAAAACATTATACAAATCAATGTGAATATAGGTGTGTGTAGAATGAATGACAATTCTTTTTGTGTGTCTGTATATGTGAGGATTGAAGAATTTTTAATGAAGTGTGTTAGCACATCTTGCAGAGTGATTTGTCCATACAATGTATAAATGTGTACATGTACATACCTCTGACTCTGCCTTAATGGAACACCCATCTGACTGTCCATATTTGGGTGCAATTCTATATTCAAATATAAAGATTCAAGTGCTATATACATGAAACAGAGTGGATTTAACTTTTATGTGAGATGTTTTATGATACATATAGCAAATAAAAGTTTATTATGTGGTAGACAGTTGTATTCTTGTGTGCTTTCATGACTATCTGGCCTTTGAGCTTGACTGTGAGTGTGAAACACGAGTAGCATCCATGGGAATAGCTAATGTACTTGAGCTGGCTCGTAATTGAATTGAAATGGATTAGCCACAAGATGACATCACTTTCTGTCGTGGGGTTTAACATGATTATATTTTTGTCTGTCATCACAGTATGATGCAATATGACTGTAGCATCGTTCCTGTTCCTTAAACATGCTATCAAAGCTGTCGAGGCCTCCTGCATGATTTTTGTCTCTGAAAATTAAAGGAACAAACTTACACATGTAATTATGCAAGAGAAGGTGGTATGAATGAGTGTTAAAGGAGACCTCCGGATGATTTTCAGATTTTTACATTTGAACAACTATAAATTAGTTATACTGAGGACAAAATTTCAGAATTTGTGATAACTGGGATGAAGAATAAGAATATTTTCAAAATTTAGGACAAATTGCAATGAACAAGGATGATGACATGGCAGAGTCACCGTAAGAATGCATGAGTTGGGGCTCAAGGAAGCAGAACAAAAGAAGAAGGCATGCATAGATTATACACAGGTGAAGTCGCAAGCAAGCGGTATTGTAATGGAATTACACTGCTACATTTCTGAAATATGTGAACCTCCTATGTCATCATCCTTGTTTAGTGTAATTTGTTTAAGGTTTCTAAAAGTATTGTTTCTCTGCTCAAGAACCACAATAAATTCCACAAATCTATACATGGAGTTGTTGATTTATGTACTGCATGATGTGAAATTATGAAAATCGTCTGTAATGTCCCTTTAACGTGTGTCAACTTGAGATCGAGTGGATTTTAGAACGAGGAGGGAATGCTGAGGTTGATTAGGTAGACTTGTGGGTAAATTCATATTATACCTCTGCTACGTATTTAATCCTGTCAAACACACACATACACACACATACCACCTGTCTATAACTTACAGCATGGACCTACAGTTGTAGGTCCATGGTTGTAGAAGAATAACAGTTCGACCTATCAAGTCTCGATCACTTTGAAACTTGTATGTCCATTTCTTACAATGTATATCAAATTGATTTTGTTCTCCCTTGGAACGAACCTATAGTCTACCCAGTAAGGAAATCAAATAAGGATCTCGCTCTGAAAGGTAAGCTAGTTCCTCAGCGAACGAATATTACATACATGTATCTATTAAATCTCCCTCAAACCGCTCAATGTTGTTTTATCTTAGTGTGTACTCCGTTATGTCAATATATGCATTTTTAATAAGTGTTTTACCTTTGTGGGCAGAGTACAGTGACTATTTGAATCAAAGTTCATTATGAGATCTTTTGGTTATCGTTTTTCTTCAAACATTATGAGAACAATCGAGAATTTAGAATATTTTTATACAAGCAAATTACCAGAATGACTGATGCATGGAATGCATCAGCAACGAATGTTTGCAAACTATCGGAAGCTATTCAGAGTTCAATTTTGTTCGCAAGTACACTGTATCACCTAATGAAGCGTGTGTGATTCTGTGCACATATACATCAAAGCTGAAACTACAGTAAACACAATGCCAAGAGGCGTAGAAAATGGGTCAAAAGACAATGGTGCCATTCATTGTACATTATGGCATGTACTGGGATAGGAACTTGCCAATCTAATCTGACGTTCTACTTTTATGTTTCATTTGATTAAACCTCTATAGGCTCTAAGGTTTGATTTTTATTTTTAAATTTTACTTGGTCGATAAAAGTTTAACCTGAACTTGAAATGTCATAAAGTAGTAACACATTAAGCTGATGGAGATGATATGCAAGCTAATTTGACGATGAAAAAGACAGGCCGCGGTGGTGGGAGCGTACCTTGGACGTCAACACTGATGTTGCACTCATTTCATCTGAACTACGTTTGCAATGAAATTAGCACAGTAATCATTGTCTGATTTTAAAGCAAACTATTCCAGTGTGCAAACATCATAATATAGCCATGGTTGTCAAGTAAAAGGTGGCTTTGTGTCGGTATACTAAAAATACCTCTCTCTAGAGCCTACCTATAACCGTACCTATCAATGTATATCTTTTTCTCCATATCTAGGTATCTCTCTCTCTCTCTTTATAGAACAAAAAGAGAGAGATACATAGATATAGAGAAAAAGATACATCTAGATATCATAGTATGTACACATACATGGTCTATATGATATAATATAATCCTGATCTGTGAAATACTCGATCTATTTTCCTTTAAAAAGTGTACATTAGTGATTCTAATACAGCTTGATTTTTGGTTATAACCTCTCAAAAGGCGTAGGTAGGAATGCCAATCTCAGGTAATTGTCACCCAAATTGTGCATGCTTTTTCCGAGAAAGAGAGAGAGAGAGAGAGAGAGGTGGGGGGGGGGGTGGGATGGTATATTATACATGATCAGTGAAGTAGAATTGCATATGATTATGCTAAGAGACTTGTGATACTTTCTTGCTGCGACTACTCGGTAATCTGCATCGAGATAACCTGAACACCACCAGAATAATCGTAAAGGCCAAAACTGTCTCGTTCAATTTGTGTCCAAACAAGATCTACACCAAAAAAAAACACATAGAAAACCACCAATCACACTTGGGCGGACACACACATACACACATACAAGCAACAGTCGAGTTATTTTGATAAACGCCAATTCCCAAATCGTGTCAAAATATCTCGACATGATGCATATGCGTGGTCCTCAAAATTTAGTAATTTCACAATTCTGAGATTGCAACATATTGTATCGACATCACTTTATTCAGCTGATATGTCAACATCATCGATATTTGCTTCAAAACAAACAACCATACTTATTTCCTGCATCGAGAGACCGAATCAAAATTCTGGTCAGTTTTCGACATCGTGTCATTTTAATGCTGCCGGTTCATGCACACGCACTGTATATCAAATTTGTGTCATATATATACATGTATATTGCATGCGGCTCCTAGATTCTGTTAATGTCTTATTTTTCTCGATTTCCACTAATCTCTTATTTGTTGCTATTTAGAATGTCTTTCCTTCAGGTAGACTTCATTACCTTCTCGCCCGAACACAAAGGTATAAAGGGGCATATTGATGAATACCTTTCCCTCCAACAAATTTAGAAATAAACAAACAAATATAAGTGCTAGCCGTGGCCGGTGAACAATGAATCGATTGGCGAGCACTCACCGGGCTACCCCCTCCCCAGACCGATCATAAATTCTGCGTTTCATCCACGTATATACCCCTCTCATAAGAAATTAGACTATTATAACAGGAAAATACTGGGTGATAATGGTGTGACATGAACTTGACTTAAAAACCTCTTTGTTGTAGTCAGTGTTCCCAGATTCCAGCCAATCTTGGCTCAAACGTCTGTATTTTGAGTGTTTGTATCTGTTTTTAGAATAATGTAGTATGATGGGCCAAAGATTATATCCACAATATCATAAGAACATTTGCGAGGATATCAATATGCTTCAGCTTACTACAATGCACATGGAAATGAGAAACAAGAAACACTTATTATAAAACGATGTACATCAAGACGTTTACAGTATCACTTGACCCTTCTAAGACATTGTACGGCAACAACGAAATATACACCACAAATTGAATTACATCTTTCCATTAACGCCTGAATTTTTAAAGAGGATTCAGTATCGGATTCTTCACCTTTTAGGATACGGATAAATTACCGCCCACTAAAAAACAAAAACATTTGAATATTAATTGTTTCTATTATTAAAACATTCAAGAACACGGCCTGATTATCGTATGTGCAACCTCTCAGTATCGAGGTTTACCTTTAGATACTCACGCTTATTCAAGTGATGTTTGAATGATATATACGTTATGCAAAATACTCAGTTGCATCAGTAAAGTGTTGCTGATTACAAAAACGCAATCTTATCCCAGTGACATAAAGAAAAAAAAATGAACAGACTAATGTCTGTTTTTCATGGAAAATGTAATTTTTGCCTTTAGTATATTGCATGCTCAACGCCTATAGATGTGCTATCCGATTACTTTTGCGTTAGCGGAAGACAATTTGCGATAATATCTCCGATTTGTATTTCCTCTATGAACAATAACTTCATGATATGATGTAAGAGCATTTTCAACATACGTTAACGATGTTTCAATAAATCTATATACGGATAGGACATGAAATGTATACGATATAACATTTACAAACATACATCACTTTGAATCTCATATACGAATCCTTTGTATCCTCGATATGAGCGTCATGCCTTTTCTCATCATCCACATTGTCTAAAAAGTTTTATACAGTACTTCAACCTTTATCACCCTTTACAACTCTTTGTAACCATTGGCCTGCAATGTGTAAATTCGCAAATTAGACAAGGAAATGCTTGTATAATCTATACAGCTCTTTAAAACCTGTGTCTCTCCGAGACACTTAATACATCATAATAATTTTATGACATTCGTAACATGATTCTGAAACAACTACTTACCACGTTTTGATAGCATTTATCTGATTATTTTATACAGCTTGTTCGATGAACAATAATGACAACGATAATATTATATACAACATTTTGGCCCGTTTTATACTACGCAATGCTTTACTGAATGACTTCTGTTTCAAGGAACTATATGCAGGATATCATGTATTTAAATGATATAACACGAAGAAATATCATGTGCCCTGAACTCATCACGGTGATTCTAATATCACGACGCCTACTGTCGTTGCAGTTTTTGTACTTCAGTGCACACAAAATCTGAAATTTTAAGCTTTCAATTAGCCTATGGATACGCATCCTCGTACATACCGCATTTCAGGTGAAAATTCTTGTCATGTGGCAATTTCATAGATTGCAGTGATATCCATCAGCAGTATTTCAGTGTGTTTCGATCGGTAGAGTCCACACGGTGTCTTTAAATTTCAATCTTTGTCCCGTTGATATATGAGAAGTAAGCGTTATCATTAAGTTGCGCATGGTGGAAGAAACACACGTTCCCTTCAAAGGAATGTGTTTGTTGATAGTTTATGCTCGGTATTTGGCTCACTTCAGCCCATCATACAGTCCCCAGAATCTGGAATTACCGTCCGCCGTTGGTTGGGTGCTGTTCGAAGCATTGGGCTCGTTTTTCTTCGCCCGCATAACAACTCCACCCGACTTCTCGATATCGCCGACCGACTCTTCGTCCGTGGCGACGTAGGGCAGGCTCCGTTCGGACTCGTTGTCGGCCGATGACGCCATTGATGTGATGCCTGAGTCGGACGACGTCGGCGAGTCTCGCCTCGAGCTCGCGGCGGATTCATTGCGCGATGCGGGCCCGGCAGATGACGGGGAGAAAGACTCTCGAGTGGAGCGTCGGGTCAAACCGAGACGGCCGGAGATGCCGGTAGCCGGGAGCTCTCCACTTTGGAGGCCGAAATGCCAGTTCCTCTCTTGGAAGGAACCACTTTTGGAGATAGATTTTCTCGTAGGTTTCACCTCGAGGGGATGCGCCTTGTTGTCTCGCTCCGCCGCCTGCATCAGATCACAAGATTGAGTGATAAAGGACTAAGTGGCTGATCGGCACCTTGCTTGAGTAATTAAGTACTAGGCTACATCAAACTTCACAGATATGTTTACATAGGGGATCTAAAAACAGTAGGCTTTAACATGTTTAAGAACGTTTTCAGTGGCCAGCAAATCAGAAATTATTTTGATTTAACAGTCATCACACTCTTACAACAATAAAATGTCTGGGAAAAGAGACTTCTATCACATCTGCATTTTTTTCCATGACTCCCTCCTGTGCATCTTCTTTTCACAAACACAATAAACAAAATGTTTCATTCTGACTTAGAAACCACTCGATATAATATATTGCGCTCCATCACTCACCAGATACTGGTCCCTGAAGCTCTTGAAGAGTTTGAAGAAGTTCCCTGGCTCTATCTGCTTGGCGCTTTCCCCAAACATGGCGCAGGTGTACTGGTAGATTTCTTCCATCTTCTTGAAGCCCTCCGAGAGGGCGTGGATGGTATCCGATGCGCGTAGGTAGAACTGGTGGACATGGCGGTCAAGGAATGTGAGATCACAACAAAGATTCATACACACAAGTGTCGTATCATAATATTCCTGAAAGACAGTGCACTATCGTCTCCACTTCTTGTCATAATTGATTAAAAAAAAAATCCTTCACTCTAAACAATGGAATGGAAAATCGACATTGCATATGTTAATTGGCACTCCTCCAACCTTTTGAAAATGTCAAATTTATCACTCCAACTACACTGTTGGATTTACCATTAAACTGATTTCAGCTAAAAATCAAACTGAGTAAATCTTACATTTTGAATGTTAATGTCACATACACTAAAGGGTCGAAGTCGAGTTAACCATTTCATTTTTCGAATGTTTAGAACCATCTCTTGGATAGCAGTTTGATATAAGAAAGTAACACACACACACGCGTGCGCGCGCACACACACATACACACATGGTTACGTGTTATTTCTGTATGTATGACTTCTGTATATATTTATGTATATAAATGTGTGTGTGTGTTTATTTATTCATTTATTTATGATACACACACATACATGTACACATTTTACTTCGAAGCTATTATATTCGCTGCTGACATGGTTGAATGACACGATCAAGCTTTGGCTCTGTGCGGTTGTTGTATTATAGTTAAGTTATAAATGATAACAAAGCATATAAATCAATGGCAAAATAAAGAAGCTTATTCATTAGACCTTCGCAGTGGCATCTTGAGTACCTGGCGAAAGCCCCTAAGATACTCTCTTCTCAACACTTGGTATCAAGCTGTCATTACCATTATAGATTTCTTTATCTTAAATATTTTTGTACAATGGCTATATACTTGTGCTTTTTTGATCCCTCTAAAATTTGTCAATGGTTTGAAAATCAATATTTTGTCTATTAAAGGATATTCCAATAATCGGGTTGTCCATCTGCCTTTCCCGCTCAAACTTGGCAAGCTCGAGACCCTTGCGAAGTCCCTGGATGTCCATGGTCAGAGATTCCAGAGATGCTGTTGTTGCCGTTGCAGAAATGAAAAGAAAAAAAAATCCTTTTCATCTTCAAGAAGATTACATAGTGCATGAAGCCAAGGAAGAATGCACAAATATATATAATCTATGGTTTTTAAGAAATGACCCATTGAAAATTAAGCAACAAATTGTCAACAGCTATACATGCTGTGTTGTCAGTGTAAAATATACGTCAAAAGCTGAAATATGATGGATTATAACAAGTAAGTTCTCACAATAGTAGAAAGTAAATTGAACGTATGGGGACTGAAACACTGATGAAAGTGATAAAGGTGTTTATTGATAAATAAGTCACTGCTTGAAATTGCGATTGATATCGATATGATTTACCACATTACACATGCTTGAATATCAAGAATAAGAACATTATTACGGCTTTTGCTGTGAATAGAACAAGGCTCACTCTAATAAGGGCAAACCTGTTGCCTATTCTTACTGAGGACTTAGCGTCACTGGGAAATCGTAAAAGAAGTAATTGACTATTCTGTCCCCATTTGCATTGGATGAATTACAAAATATTTGATAAACCAACTCAAAGGACAATTTAGAGAATGGTCGTCATGCTCCACACGAAGTCTTGATTGTTCATTTGCAAGTAAGTAACTTCACATAAACCCCCCCCCCAAAAAAAAAAAAAAAATCCAAGCAAACAAACAATATTGAAGAGGGTAAAAGAAAAGGTGTGATACACTTATATGTTTCAGTGCAAGCGAAGTTAAACTGGCTGGTTTTACAAGCGATGATCAAACCATCCGGCCTGTTCCATATGCACTTAGTCCATTTCTTGATATTCTTTATTGTGTCAATTGCCTGTTCGATCGTTTGTTTGTTTGCTTGTTTATTTGTTCGTTTGTTTGTTTGTCACCTGTCTTAAGGTCGTTGAAGACAAGATCTTGGTGCCAGTCCTTGATCTCAGGGTAGCATCGGTTGACCGCCTCGACCAGGTAATGGAGGAAGTTATGACTCCGGTCAGTCGACTTCACGAAGGTCAGCTATCAAGTGATAAAAAATGAGAAAATTTGACATGATTTGAGGAAACTGGCCTTGTTTCTCTGTGTTTGTGTACAGAACCACGTGTGTATATCTTTACTATACAATCGTTAACATGTAGTACACAAAACCAACCATATCAAGAGCACCTCCACATCTATACACAAAAGAAGCCCAAACCAAATGCGAAATAAACAACAGCAACATCAACAGCGAAGCTACATGGTTGTTCGTTTCATATTAACCACTGTGATATCACACAGCATGCGGTTTAATAACATTTAATCACCTTGGTACAGATCTATCAGTAGCAATATTATGAGGATATTATCAATAACTTCTAGGCCTATACAATAAGTTTGTATCTAAGGCATTATTGCTGTTTATATGCCCAAACAAGATGGTTTCTTACTCTCTGAAGAGATTCCAGCTTGAAGCCGATGGCGGGGGTTCGCTTTGAGCTGTTCATGAAGTTCCCGAATGCAAGGATGATCTGCGGAAAGAATATACATAATGATATTGATTAAGGTGATGCTATCTGGCTGAGACACGTGTATATTGTAAAATTTGTACTCAAATTTAAATTGCACAAGAAGAGCATCACTTTTTCTCACCTATCCATGAACAAATATGGTACAAGAATTATTCAGCGCAAGAATGGTATCACAAAGTTATAATGCCACATCATCTAAAATAATGTACTATGATGCATCTATCCACACGATTTTTTTTTCTGTTAACATTAAGTAGATTTGGGGGATTCGATAAGTATCATCTATCAACACAATGATGAGAACTTTTAAACAACAATTAGTTGCATTTGTAGACAGAAAGTGCTGTCAGAAAATGCATACTAGGTTCAGGTATACCTCATTTTCCTCCGTACTCATTGACATATGGCACAATCCGCGTAGATCATGAATAGTTACTTATGGTCATTTGCATATACACTGCATTGTGGTTAATGATGAACATGAACTTAACTATATCACAATCGGACTACAATGCCAACTCTGTATGAGGTATAACGCTTCAGTGTAGCAACGCACACTGGACTTACCTCGAGGAGTTTCTTGAGTTTGCCACTCGTTGAGATCGAGTCACATGTTGTCACAATGGTTTGGATTTCCTGTGCAGAGAGGGCACATTTTCTGACGTTAGAACTGTCATTTCGCATTGATGTTAATCGAAGATGAAACTTTTCAAACCTATCTGAAAAATTTACCAGGCATGGAAAAAGAAAGAAAGAAAAAAAAAAGATATTGAATTTTAGTGAATTGTTGGTGACGTGAATTGTTGGTGATGTATATGGGATATGCGCATTGGCAGGTCTCGATGGCAGAAAAAGGTTTGAAAACATGCATATTCATACTTATAATCATATTCATATGTTCGGTTTTATAGCACTATTTTGTGTCACAAAAGGAAGTCTTCATGACACAAGATTTTGATAGTATAAACTGCTATGACTTCTAATCGATTTGACACAGTGCAAAACGAGACAATGATATTGGGGCTTGAAAAATGAAGAGGCGCATGAACACAAATGAAGTCCATATTAAAGTATTTCTTTTTTAACGGATGTTGATGCAGCTAAAAATGCCTCCAATTTATATACTGTACTAATACTATATAATTTTGGTTCCCCCCCCCCCCACACACACACACAAAACAACACGACAAAAAGAAAAAAAGAGTATATAGGAGTATATAGTGCAAATATTATGGACATTTCAGTGGAAGGAAAGGCACTTATACCGGTTTCAACGTTGCCACCAAATCATCGTAGAGTCCCATAAAGGTCATCAACCTCAGCTTCGACTCATAACGCTCCACCCTTGCCATCTGAGAGTACCAAAATAATGGACAGATAGACAAAAGTTATAATTACTTCATGCATGGACTGTTGTGCATGGCACATTGTTTAAAATACTTGTTTGTGTCATTTGTACATTTAAAATACATGTTAGCCATCTCGTGCATTTAAAATACGTGTTATTCATCTAGACATTTAAATCTGCAATTTAACAAAGTCACATGTTCTCGCGACTTGCGAATTATTAGGTTTTCTTTTTCTTTCAAGGATTGACTGTGTATCACAATCATAATTCGCGTGGTTACTATGCTTTTGTAAATAGATTACATTGCAGTTTTATCAAATTGTTTTAATTTACACAATGTTTTATTACAGAAGTTCTTGAATTTGCAAAGGAACACGTGTCTTAGAAAGCGAATGCTGCGCTTAAAAATGAATTGAGATGAAAATAACCCCAACCTGTCTCATGCAGCCATCAAGGCTCCCATAAAGGGAGTACAATAATTATATCCATGTGTATACAATCATGACATTGTGGGACAAATCAAAATCGGATGAGCGAAATTTTCAATTAGCATCTTAATCTTCGAATGGAAACAAGTTGAGGATATAGATGTTACAGAAAGAGTAAGAATTATCACCTGGAACATGAATTGTTCTGCCTCGCCCATGTTCTCGTACAGATCAGATTTCTCAGAGAGAGATTTCAGCTGTAGCAGTTAAAAAGAAATACAGACATAAAAGATATTGACAATATTTTCAGTTATTTGAAGTAAAATGTTGAAGGAGCAGCTATACATTATCCCACTGATATCATTAATCTGCTCCGTCAGATGATCTATTTTGGCCGTTACGTCTTCCAATTATAGTGATTAGGACTTGCCATAATGAAGTTATGTCTACATGAATCTTCAATCTTTAAACTATAGGAAAAGAAGACAGACATACAGAATGTTTGATTCCACTGGTCTGAATTGTTCACCATGGGATGTCAATCAATAGAGCTTTTGTAATACAGGCTACCAAAAAAAAAAATACTAAAATAGAAACGTAAACTGTTATGTTGTAGAGTTAAGTAATGACAAGGTTGGGAATTGGGCGATTCGGAAGCGGTGTCACATAGTGTACCGTTGGCAGGCTGTGACTTTGAAAGGACGATAAAATAATACAGTGGAGGAGAGGTAGTGTGTGTTTTTACTTGGATTCCTCTTCAGCTTGAACTGC
Source organism: Diadema setosum (assembly GCF_964275005.1). Taxonomy (NCBI): domain Eukaryota; kingdom Metazoa; phylum Echinodermata; class Echinoidea; order Diadematoida; family Diadematidae; genus Diadema; species Diadema setosum. Next base: position 6,359,821 of record NC_092692.1, on the reverse strand, counting down.
ACATTAGTTTCCACCATTTTCTCACTTTCCTTCTACCTTTCTGATATCGAAATATAGTTCAAGTGTATAATATAAACATAAAGAGAAATAGGGGAGGGAGAGGACTTGGGAGTGAATGGAAGGGGAGTGAGAAAAAGTATAGCGCTTATGTGGCAGGTCATGCTATGAGTGGTATAAACTGCGTGCATCACCACCCCCATCACCATGTACCTCTTCCTTTGTGGGCAAGAAGTTGAGTAGAAGTTCGGCATACTCCCCGGCCACGCCACTAGTATCGCATTTGTCCACGTATTTCCGGATATCTTTTGGTGGGAGATTTATCTTCCTCTGAGTAATGACTGGAGAAAGAGGATATTTCATATATTATGTTAGAAGTGACTCGACGTTTATAGTAGATGTCACGGTGCACGTAAATTCTTTAGATTGAGATGAGGGACCAATCCAAAATTAGATTGGAAATTTAAATCTAATAGATTTAGAAGTCAATCTTTCTAAATCTTATTTTAGATTGGTCCCTCACGACAAATTTATGGATTGATTTCCAATACATGTACAAGGAATCTAGAGAGTGTATGTACGTATAATATGTTTGAAAGAGAGAGAGAAAGAGAGAGAGAGAGAGAGGGAGAGAAAGAGTGGGATTAGTTGTGGAAACCGACTGAGAGATAGATGTACATAATTATATATATATATATATACACATTATATATATAGATAGGGGAAATAGACACACAAAATTAATATAGATAAAAAGTTCGTATTACAGGAATCTTGGAAATCGATATTGATACCATCGGGACCATGCCACGGGGAACTACACACAGGTGTCTCTCAGTTTCGTCACAGATTTCGGATTTTGATTCTCCCTTGCGTCGAGGGTTTCCGATCAACTACTCAGTGTGTGCTTATATTATTGACAAAATACTGACTTGGAATGACATGTCACAACGATCCTGATTTATTACAAAAATAGGGAGAAAAAAAAGAAGAGAAAAGTGTGAATGATTTAAACCAAATTATAGACTATACTCCTTACTCAGATTCCTGGCCCTCGTTGCGTTCACCACGCGAACCTTCTTAGCGTGCATCTCTTGGATGCGTTTGAGTTTCTCGATTGTCGCCGTGGTGCCGGCAGATTCTTTCAGCTTGAAATTCTCCTCGAAGTCGGTGAAGTCCATCTCGTCGTATACGGTTTCGTCGTCGAGAATCTGCCCCCGAAACGCAAAGCCAGTTTATTCAATATATTCAGAGGGAAAAAATTACATCATTGTCATTGTGCCTGTCATAATCATGGTGCATTATAGCATACAATTATGCTTATGATAGTAGGGCCTATACACAATAGTGAGATGTAGTGTGGTAAATCCCATAGCTGACTTGTATGGTATAATCTTGAGCTGCCTTATATATTGTTGCATGATGTATTATTTTCATAAGGCAAGTTTCCATTGTTTGTGAGTGACAGGTTGCAATTCCTACCTACATTATGTATGGATAAAACGCAGATATCCACTCGCTTCAGGTCTGAAATACTAACAACATACGGTGTCCAATAGAGTCTGCATTCTTTCCGAATAATCAGATATTTCATCTTACAGTATTTCATAATCATTCATAATAACATCATTGGTAACGATGACGATGATGACGACGGCAATTATCACTGATCGCGTGATTGATGATAGTGATGATGAATTGTGATGGTGAGGGAGATGATGCTGATGATGATGATCACAATGAAGGCTATCATGGTGATGATGATAATGATGATGATGATGATGATAATGATGATGATGATGATAATAATGATAATTATGACCATGGTGATAATGATGATGATGGCAATTATGATGGTGATGATGATGGCGGTGATGATAATGAGGATGATGATGATTTGGACTTCAGTGAGCTAAAATTGTCTAAAAATATCTCCAACGGGTGATGACAATGATGATGGCGATGATGAATGACGACGACGATGATGATGTTGTTGTTGTTGTTGATGATGATGATGATCACGATCGATGATGATGATTCTGGGGTAGTGTGTGGCACTGCTAGTAACAATATTGAGCAAACTGACCTTAAAGACCGTGTTGCCAGGATTGTTGATGGTGTTCCAGTTCAATAGTGGCAAGGCATGTTTCGGCTGCAAGCGATTGGTCTTTTTCTTATCTGTTATCAATAGTTAGGAGGTGGGTAGACAGACAGACAGACACACAGACAGACACACACACACAGGCCAAAAGATAGATAGAAATTGAGAAGATAGGTCGTAGGGACAGCCAGTCGGATAGACGGACAGAAAGAGACGTAGATAGATGGTTCGACGAGATCGTAGAAAGATAGATAACACGAGATAGACAGATATATAGCGATAGAAACAAAGGGAGATAAATACAAAGAAACATAGTTCGAAAGAGAGAAAAATAAAGAATGATAGAGAGAGGAAGGGGCGAGGGAGAGAGGGAGAGGGAGAGAGAGAAGAGAGAGAGAGAGAGAGAGAGAAAAAAAAAAGAGAGAGAGAAGGGCATAATATTACACATTTCAAACGTTTACAGCTTACAGAGTGTCTAGAAAAAGACACAATAAGGCTGTAAAATTATTTGCTCCAAGTTTAATCGGCCATCAAAAGCACATAAATGGATCAAACTTGTATTGTAATCTACGGACAGTTTTGACCTTGAGCTAAAATCGATTAAAGATATCACCACCGGGTACTACAAGATACCTGTGTTCCAAATGTCAAAAATATAATCTGGAAATTTACAAAATATAAATCTCATTACATTTAGAGTGCTTTTTAAAAATTTTGTACTGCGTGATTGTGTCTGCAAATAGCCAGATACAATGACGAATGAATGTGATTAAAAAGAGGCACAGAAAAAACAAATCTTATGGATTTTCCTCTTTCTTAAAAGCTATATACAATTCAAGTTTATTCCACTCATAGTTAACCGTGAATATAAGACCGATATAACTTTCTTACACTAACCAGAAGGTTTATGCAATACATGGCCCAATTTATTCATACAAGGATTTGCTATTAATTCTTCCATTATGGATAACAAAATATTAGTGATATTTTCTCCGGAGATTAAAAGATATTGGAAGTATCATCAATACTATCATTTTGGCAACAAGGTCTAAAGCTCTCTGACGTTTGAAGGGAAATCTAAAGCCTTGTAAATATTTATGAGCCTTGTGTAAGAATTCTTACTCGTCCCGAGGAACGGTGGAGGGAGAGGCACGCCCGGGGTGGTGACGGGAGCCGGAGGAGGCGTGGGTGGCGACGGGGTCACTGGCTGCTTGGGCTTGGAAATAACAACTATTTAATACGAGGAGAACGATAAGAAGAAGAAGAAGAAGAAGAGGAGGAGGAGGAGGGGAAGGAAGAGAAAACAAGATAACAAGAAGAGAAAAAAGGAGAAGTTAGTGCAAAAACGAAGAAAGAAGAAGATAAAATGATGAAGTAAAATCATTCATGTGAATGCTAAATAAGTTGGCCAATCATGTTGTTTTGTCTTCAACATCACCTTGCATTCATTCAAGGTTGTCGAACCCGTTCAGTTCTTATTGTTAAACGTAAAGGGCCTTATGCCCTCAGTGGTGGACGTTATTCCATATCGTCACCAAATCTCTATCCCGACTTATGTGATATTACACACTGTACTGAATAACCAGAAACTACGCTTCATGAAGACTGAAAGAGACAAAATGGTCTTGTTTACCATAAAAGTTATAACTTGCCATTATTCATTGCATGTACAGCTGGAATGGAAGGTTTATTATTGACGATCTATGCTTTCAGGGTTGTCGTATGATACACAGAGTCGAAATCACAAGACAAGATTCAAAATCAACTACATTTATAAGGAAAGGACTACGCAATGAGTAGGTTAAATCTTGTTTGAATTTGCTCTCATCCCGTTATTCGCTTACAAACCCGTCTTTCATCATGTAGTGGAAATAGAGAGAGGAAAACTCACTTTCTTTCTTATTATCTCTTAGCACTGACGTCTTCCTCTCCAGCTTGCGCTCCCCTATCTTCTGCGGCTCTACCACCACCGTCAACTCGTCCCCTTCCTGCTCGGGCTCCAGTGGTTTCATGAGAGTGTCGAAATTCTGCAGTTGCTTCTCCGCATGTTGACCAGTCTTCTTCGTGTACTCTCTCTGAAAGATGGGATTTGAGGTTTAAACAGGAGACATATTCAAGTGGAGACGGGGGAAATATACATCAGGTGGAACTGCGTGTGTCTGCGTACAGAGCAAATGAAATTAAGAGGTCAGGGGGAATATGAAAACACTGAACTTTCAAGGCTTATCCTGGACGATTTCTAGCAGTCGAATGGCTTCGAAAAGCATGTCTTTCACACAGACTAACAGAAGAGAGCAAAAAGATCTAAACACAAAAATGTGCTGGAGCAAAATCATTTTTTTTTTTCATACTGGTGAAGAAAAAAAATAAAGTTTCTAGAAATGGGTGAATGTCCCAAACTATGAGAAGTTCAATAATAAGTCGATGAAGTCTGACCACAAACTATATGATTTCTGCTGCAATCGGTTTTGTTAAGCTTTACTGAACTAACCGTCAACTTTTCGATGGTGTCTTGAAGTTCATTGACCCTTTCCCTGTACTCCTCTGATTTCCCGACGACCTGAACAAAAAAAGAAAGAAAGAAAGAAAAAAAAAAGGGGGGGGGGGACATAATATCAGAGGTCAGAGCATCTTTACAACAGCGTCATCCGAGAGCATTAAGTAAACTAAGCATGACATTCCAGTCATTACAGTTGCTAATGATTTCTAACGCATTGGATTTATAGTTTGACTAATTCTTGACCACCATAGCTTCTTGACCAAGAAGCAGCTGTTACGAACCCTGCCAAAGTGACGGAGAATTTATCTTTTTTCCATCATACTGGAGGATGCATTGAAATTCGAGATGTAGATAGACATTCACATTTCAGCGTGGCCTAATTAGAGCTTTCTGTTTCAAAAAGGATGCAGAGGATAATGAAACTAAAGTAAAATTGGCTATCATCATCTACTATTTCTTTTCTACATTAATTGTCCACATATGGGGGCTAAAACCAAGGGTTACAGTGGAAATACATTGGTGATTGGTAAAGGGTGTATCTTTAGCTCTGTGTCAAGTATTTTTAAGATTATCATATGAAAACAAAAATATAGTGGGACATTTTCTGGTCTTAGCTCCGTCTGATGTT